>NW_010299748.1:0-16257 GCF_000700745.2 Antrostomus carolinensis | reverse complement strand
ATGGACTTTCAGTAGCAGCCAGAGCCCAGCTATTTAAGGAAGACCCACCCCGTGTGCTGGGCATCAACTTGTATTATTTTGATTTTAGATTATAGTATTCTTTAATTAAAGGTCCTGACTTTATAATCCAATCAATCTAGATAAATAACAACTCTCTTTTTGCAGATAAAGTTGTAGGCTTATCGCTGCCCACCAGCCATATTTTAAAAAAAACGATCCATAAAATTACACAGCAAATCAGCTTACGTAGCATCTGGTGGCCGCAGCTGCGTGCAGGCAGAGCTCTGCACTTGTGCTGACAACCACATTTCAGCGACACCGTGCAATCCTGGGCACATGTCCTACCCTGAGCCCTTCTCCTCTTACCACCAGAACAGCTACTGCTTCCTCAGCAATATTCTACTCTCTACTACTCGTCCCATTCATTCCACGAAACCTCTAGCTCAGAGTTATTGTAATTATAAGGGGGTGGTTACAGTGCTGGAGGATGAAATGTAATGCAATTAGGAGACTATTTTACCCATTCTTCACCTTTTCCTGCCAAATAGCTTTGTTCTAATGAAGAATATCAAACAACCATTTCGCTGTGATTTAATTGAGCAGTTACTTGCGCCACACAGACATCAAGGAACGGTTAGGGGAATGCTTTTTAGGGATCAGTGGAAAATGCAGCCTACTTGATTAGCATACATCTCTCTGAGGGCTGAATCATGCCAGGCTGCCTTTAACCCCTGCTTGTTTGCATGAGCTTTGTTAGACTCAGCCTTTCTCCAGCCTATGGAAAAGCTTAGAGCCCACTACAAAAGCAGCACAGGAGGATGCAGCACCCGTTCCTTTCCTTGGGCTGGTTGAGGTTGATGGGTGCAGAGGAACAGTAAGGATAGGAGCCACAGTGCTGAGACAGACTCTGAAGCAATTTGCCCAATATAATGCAAAGAGCTTAAGACTGATCCCAGACCTTGTTTCCACTCTTACATGCGAGCAACCTTTTCCCCACACCTTGCAAAAGCGCGTTTTCTCTGTGCAGCTTTGCAATGAATTTGGCAGAGATGAAAACAAGGGCAAGTCGAGTAGCTGCGGCAGGGGCTGAGTGTGAAACTCCAGAGAGGATCCAGAGAGCTGAGACAAAAAGCCTGTGCAGACCTACCGAAGCTAAACTTGCCCCTAGATAGCACCACTGTCTCATTTCTTGGAATATATTACCTAGACACGGCTGCCAAAAATAAACAGAGGAAAAAAGAGCGTTCTGTAATGCAATCAAACTTCAATCGCCCATTTGGTTTTGTCCTTTAAAAGAGCTAATAACATGATAATTGGTGGAGATATCTCCAGGGCTCCATAAGGGAAAGCAAGAGAGAGAGATTTTCCCACCATGAAACAGGCATATTTTTTTCTAAAGAAGAGAGGGAGGTATTACCCAAATTAAAGGAATTCATATAGATGTCTACCTGATGTCCAAACCAGTGAAACTTTGTTCCTTTGAGTGTTGGTTGTTAATGGCTCAGAGATTTTTGGTGTGATTGTGGTAGAAAAGCATCCCTGGAATTTACTTCTTGGCAAGGAAGGATCCAAGCCCGCTGGAGTGTATTGAGGGTCAAAAATACATGGAAGCAATTTCTCCAGCATGGTTATTCTTGCTTACATGATATCTGGCTTCCAAAGTGGCAAGCATTGCTTTTATGGCCCAAACCCTGTAAAGTGAAGAGCCAACCAAGTAGAGAATATTCAGCTAAAGCATATTTTGTCTTTTAAAATAATGTCCCTGAGCTCCCTTGTCCCCCTCCTCCTCTCATCAAATTTACATTCAAATTCACCTGTTCTAATAACCGGTCATTGTCACCCAAAAGACACACAAAATTCTGAGCCACAAACAGCAAAATTGCTTTTATCTTTCACAAAATGCCCAAAGCAGACTCTGATTTTTTTTTTAAATCTGTTTACTAAGCCTTATTTTATTTTTTTCATTTTCACATCTCTAGCTGGGGTCCAAAAAATATAGAAACATCCTCAAATCAGGTCCTAAAGTTCAGTTCATTGGTTCAATCTGACTTGGAGCTTCTTTTGGATCTTCCAGACGGAAAGACTCCAAGGACAGAGATGACATACTGTAGATGCATGGGGTGACAATCCTGAGAGTGGAAGGTAGATGCCCCAATTCCAGCAAGTGTCCCTGGATCTTCATCTTAAAGGCATTTCACAAAACCACAGCCTACAATAGTGGAGGGCGTGAATAATCTCCCCCCACACACCGAATGTGTCTGTGAAGCACTTCAGGATCTCACTTTGCCCCGTTGTGGGTGTCCTTGCTGGGCTCTGCAGGGATTTCCAGTGGGCTGTACCGGCTCATGGGGAGAACCCATGGGCTCGCACCCCTGGGTGCTGACCTTTCACAGCACCCACATCCACGCTGCAGAGTCCAAGAAGATGGTTTGATGTTTCACGGAGAAAAGCAGGAGTGCAAAGAGCCGACCTCGCAGGCTCTGCCTGAGCCCTCCTCCACTTTATTGTCTCACAGTTCCAGTGCCAGGAAGACCCCGAGGTACATGGGAAGCATAAACTTTTACTCCTCCATTATCTTGCACATTAATTTAGAGGCTGACCTATGCTGCTTTTATCCTTTGCAAAAATACTTATGGTTTCTTCAGAATCCAGGAACTACATAACAGTAAATTATCATTTTATTGAAGTGATTTGCTTTATCCTAAAGCAGGTTCTTAAAGAACAGGCTTTAAAGGTTAAACTCTGTGCCAGGGTAATATGTATATCACATTCCCGGGTGCCTTTTGTGTTTAAAAATCGACAGTTTCCATCTGTGAAAAGAGGAATTTAGACATGCTGATACTCTGACATTTAAATGTGAGCAGTGGAAGATAAACACAGTCTGACATAAAGTAAATGGGGTGATATTAGGAAAAGTTACATTTCAAATATTCATGCTCCTGCTTCTACCTGCTGGGTACTGTGTACCAGAAGGAGCATCACCACACATTAACACTGCCATGTCTCTGGAGATTGTCACAGCAGGTCAGCACAACACACCCGGGAACGTGATCTTTTCAAAGCAAAGGCCGTCAGCTTCTTCAAAACCTTTGCTGGGAACACGGCACCGGCTCTGGGAACATGACATCTGGGATCATGTATGAGGCCTCGTAAGGCCCCACCTGGAATACTGTGCCCAGTTCTGGAGCCCCCATCACAAGAGAGACCTGGAGCAGTTAGAACAAGTCCAGAGAAGGGCCACCAGGATGATCCAAGGGCTGGAGCAGCTCTGCTGTGAGGACAGGCTGAGAGAGTTGGGGCTGTTCAGCCTGGAGAAGAGAAGGCTCCGGAGAGATCTTATAGCGGCCTCCCAGTACCTGAAGGGGCTACAAGAAAGCTGGGGAGGGACTTTTCATAAGGGCAGTTAATGACAAAACAAGGGGAGATGGGTTTAAGCTGAAAGAGGGGAGGGTTAGATGAGATATTAGGAAGAAATTCTTTGGTGTGAGGGTGGTGAGACAGTGTCCCAGGTTGGCCAGAGAAGCTGTGGCTGCTCCTCCCTGGAAGTGTTCTCGGCCAGGTTGGATGAGGCTTTGAGCAACCTGGTCTAGTGGAAGGTGTCCCTGCTGCTGGCAGGGGGGTAGGGACTGGATGAGCTTTAAGGTCCCTTCCAACAGAAACCAGTCTGGGATTCTATATGACAGGGGCAGGACTGAGGGTCGTTAGAGGGGTTGTGCCAGTGTGTTGGGTCACAGGACAGCCAGAGCCCCCTGTGCATCTCCTCACCTGGCAGACAAGACCCCACATTACCAGGCTGCTGGATCTGGCTTTCTCACAGCATTCCTCCCTCCCAGGCAGCCCCTTGTCCTGCCGCTCTCTACCCACCCTGGGAACCGAGAGAGTGTGTAAGAGCAAGGGAGATCCACCACGACAGGGAACGGTACTGGGGGACATCCCCTCCTCTGCCTGTGAGACTGGAGAGCTGAGCTTTGGTAGGTTGCTTTCATTCATTAAACACTCTGGACTATTTTGCTGTCTGCTGATGACTGGACACTGATTCTGGGCCAGACAGTCCAGTCTCCAATTTGTCTCTGGCACACCTCTCTCATAAATCTGATTCTCTTCACGAATTAAGAGCAACACACCAGTGCTAACAGCAGTAACCAGGTAAAGTACTTTGAAGAGGCACACGATGAGTGAATTCCCCCACACAGCTCAGTGACGGCTGTACACGCTGACCCACGCTCAGATATACTACAGTTTTACTCATGTTCAAGGATAATCTCCATTAGCAGGATGCATCCGTGTCTACAGCATAAATTCTTTAAGTGGGAACATGTCAGTCCACAGTCAGACGCCTCTGCTGGTTTCTGCAGGATGAACTCAAGCACTTGCCCAAATGGGAGTGAGCAGAGATCAATTTAGACACGTCCTTGCATTATGGCAGGAGGGCAATAACACAACATCATGTTGTTCATCACCACTTCCAAGGAGCAGAGTGTAATCCCTGCTACAAATCACCGCTTGTCACTGAGGTGGGGGAGGAAGAACTGTCAGCT
Organism: Antrostomus carolinensis; assembly: GCF_000700745.2. NCBI lineage: Eukaryota > Metazoa > Chordata > Aves > Caprimulgiformes > Caprimulgidae > Antrostomus > Antrostomus carolinensis. Next base: position 11,719 of record NW_010299748.1, on the reverse strand, counting down.
GCTGGGAAATAAATGGCTGTTACGTTCTGATCCATTTACGCCTGGAGATTCCTTAAGTGGTGTAGATTTAATTCTGCCCAAATGAGGAAAGCACATGCAGGTTACAGGAGAGCCAGATAACTATTCACTTCAAATTCCAGGCAAGACTTCTGCTTTTATTACCTTCATTACATTTTAAACACATCACCAACGTAGCATATGCAAATGAGCACGTTAGATTATTAGCAGGGAAAACACGAGTGCATATAGAAGTGCACAAAAGTGACTTAGCAGCACATGTGCGAAGGATATTGTACGTGGTCACTGACATCCATTTAAAGGCTTCTAGATGACTGAATTCATTTCATGGGGCTGACTGTAACTGGTGTTTGGCTGAGTTGCACTGTCAAGGTGATTGCAGGGCTCGTTGTTGTGGTTGAAAGGGACAATCCTGCTGTCCCCTCTGTCCCCATTCCCTTCCCCGAGGGCTGCCCGTAGGCTCCTGCCTCTGCTACAGGTCAGACCCTTCACTGAAAAAGCCTGTGAAGTTTTCTACCTGTTGAGTGAGCTGAACCAGCTCAGTGAAAGATTTCAGGAGCACCAGGGCAGGTGTAGGAGGAAGGTACCAGAGCTTTTCTTGGCAGCAATGAGATATTAGATCAGCTCAATCGTGATATCAAAGTCTTTCTGTGTCAGTTCTGGGGTTTAATCACCTGTGCAAACACACAGCCCTTCAGTGCCTCTAGCCCACACCCTGCAATCCCCCTGCCCACAGGGCACGTGGGCTTGTAGGAAAGTGCAAACTGAGAGCACAGAGACACGCACACAAGGAGTTGGAGCTTTGCAGAAGTGCATTTCAAAGCATCCTGCATTCCCTAAGAAGTGACTTCAACTTTATCCCGTAATGTTCCTCGACAAGATAATTTAGTCATCTTAGCGAGCGTGACATCCATCCCAGCATTCACCCAGCATCCTGGGCTCATCTGACGCAGCAGTCTTCCTCAGGATGTCTAATTTAATAAGTAACAACACAAAAGAGTGGATGCTAAGGAAGAAGATGGTGTACTCAGCAATGCTGACAGACACAGCAAGACAAAGGGGAGTCTTCTGATGGAAAAGCTGAATTATCAGCTGCTGTGCTATGCAGGTTTTTCAGTAAAGAAAAATTACTGTTATTATTCAGAATTTTTACTATAGAAAGCAGAATACTAGAACAATCTGTTTCTGTTAAATTCAGTAATATTCTCACTGACTTTTGGACTTCTGAAAATTGTTCTAGTGGAGTTACATTAACTAATGCACAAAGAACAATGCACAGAATAATAGGCAAGACATTCCTCAATAAGTATTTTATCTTTAAAGCATCATGATAGAAAGATCTGAACAATATTGTGGCTGTGGTGCCAAAGGTGAAAAGTTGCAAACACTGGTCCCAAGTGGGATGTTGGGTGAGTTATTTTGGGACAGAAAGGAGATGAATTGGGTACTTAGGTCTTTTGCTAGCGCATGAGCTGGGTTTTGGATCATGTAGAGTGTATCCCTATCACATTTAGCATTCATCTATCTACAGGAAATACTGGGATAAAACTGATGACATAAAAATCTCCCTGTAAAATATCACTCCACACAGTGAATTTCATTAGTTTTCCTGGGATTGAACAGAGAGCAGCTCCCAAGACCCTGTCCCTGCAGACGTAGCATTGACTACAAGGGAGGCTGCTCCCACAGAGAGCCTAAGCCAGGGGTAGCTCCTGTGCAGCAGAATATTAGAAGGTAAAATACCTCTAGGAGGTAAAATACCTCATGAAGGTCCTTCAGCTCAGCTCAGAGGAAGTGCTGCTCATGCAGGCACTGCTCACGAAGCTGGTGGTTTAGCAGCACGCTCTGCATCTGCTCACTAGCACTGATTGCTGCACAACGACATCTATCTTGAGAGGCGACAGGAAATTTATCTCCCAGCACCTCATCAAATCAAGTGTAATTCCTGACCATTTGCCAAATGGGAGCGATAACTGTGCTAAGTGCCTTGCAGGAGAGTCTTCTCTGAGTCACATGTGTGGCTCATGAGCTCCTGTCGGCCACAGTTATATATGTCTTGATTAAGCCCTTGCATAGGGGAGCTCTGATGACCTGCTGAGAAAGGTCGGAGCTGTCTCTATTACACGATGGACATTTTCTGCACATGGCACATTAATTTCCTGACCATTAAGTAGCTGTAGCATGCCTTCAGGTTGCCAAACACTGGCCACTTGGTTAGCTACTTTCTCCTTTTGTGATCTAGAAGGATTTGGTACTTTCCCTGTTTCAGCCACTCAAAACCATCTCTCTCCTATTGTCCAGGGCTTTTCCCAGAAGTCTTAAGGTGAGGGAAGCTCAATAATAATCTTTTTCAAATAGTCCTAAGGCCAATCTGTAAGTTCTCAGCTCCTCATCCTCTATCTCTAAAAGGGCTCAAAGACAGTCGGTCCATCCCAGCCTTTGCATTCAGGGACTTTGCAAGGCCACCTTGGATAATGAGGAAGGGAAAAACTTCACCTACCGAGGAAGCCGTGCTTCAGCTGTAATGAAACACCTAATTTAAAAATGCCCACTGCTTTGTGATTCATCACAGGACTTCAAGCCAAAGTGATTACTTACAATACAGTGTAATATGGCAAAGCCACCATGCAAAGTTTGGAGATCTTCCAGAAAAGGTGAATCCTTTTAAAATGAATGTTGTGTATCTATAGGGGAGCTTGTAAAATACTTGTAATAAATCCACTCACAAAGACCAGTGAGTGCATTGCCCTGAGCTGAGCTTTCCATTGGTGCCAGAGACTTGCTAAATAGCATTGAATTCGTATTTGACATTCTATAGCTATTCCTTTCAGCAACTAAGGGGATGTAAAGATGATATTGTATGGTAATCCCAACTAGTTGCTTAATGCATACCTGGCAGACTCTCAAAGCTCATCAGGATATAATGAACAGGTGGAAAATGTTGACAGACTATTATATATTTTCTTCTTCTGCAGGAGTACGATGGCAGCATTATCCTTGGAAGGTCTGGTACAATTCCCTTCCACATGCCGAGGAATCCTTCCTGTAGTTGCAAGAGGAGCTGGAATGGAGCCTTTCAAGCAAACCCCAAGGAATAAACATAATCCTTCATCTTGGGCTTTGTGGGATGGCAGAGCATATGGGGTCCCATTAAGAATGTCGTATTCCAGCTTCAGTGTTGCCAAGAAATCCAGGTCATGCTTGTTTGCACCTTGGCTTTTGGCTTGTGGATGGGAAGAGCAAATCCAGTCCTTTGAAAACAGTTGGCATTTTTCTCTGTCACCTCTACAAGCAGATCAAGTGTTTGGCAAAAATATGAGCTGAAATACTTATGACAAATGTCAGGTACAGTAAACTATTCGTTGTTGATGTGGATAGAGACTTACATGTGTGAGGGATGGAGGAATTGTGTTTTTAAGGGGCAAGTGTATTTTGAATATGGTTCTGTTTCTGGTTCTGCTAATTCACTGTCCCTTTGGAACACATTTTCTATGGTTCCTTCTTTATCATTTCTATTTAGACCATAAAATCTTCAGGGAAAGGATTGCTTTACCTTGTAGGTACTCAATACCCAGCACTCACCTGAACCTCTTCGTGCTTACTGTGGATCAAATATGCAATATATTGTGTCTACAACAAACTGCTAGTGGCTGCACAGCAGAGGACAAGGGTCCTGCTTCTTGATGGGGTACCATAAACATGAAGAAATAAGATTCTTTTAAATCTGGATTTTAAGAGGTCTGGATTTGACAATGCTTTGCTAAATATCCACAGTAACGAAACAACAAACACTAGTGAAATATTTCAGAGTCTGAGTTTGCATAAAATTTGATGCTTCCCCTTCCCTCCTTGTCAAAACTTTGAGATCTCTGTGCCCTAGGAAGCTTAGCTGTGAATGCTTTGAGCTATTCCAGCACTTCTGTTCTAGCTGGGTGCCTACAGTCACAATTAATTAATATTTGTATGCATTATCTCCTACCAGGCTGGCTGGAAAAACACTTTCTAGCTTGGTATGTATTTCTGCTTCATTTGCAGTGGCTTCCAGCCTCACACGCTTTCTCTAAATATTATATATACTGATCTGATTTATTTACAGCTTGTTCAGGTGTCAAACTGACGGAAGATGATGGTGTGGTCTGGTAAAACCAGTGGAGAAGCTTGTCCTCCTAGCATGCAATTACTTCTCCGTGCCAGAACAACACTGAAACATGGGTATCAAGTCTATACAAATGTGGCATTTAGACCTTAAAATAATAATAATTGATTTTATAAAGGCAGTGAATTGTTAGATGATTGACTGGATCAGACTGATAAATGATAGATGATGCCACACAGATTTGGCAGAGCAACCCTGATTTCTCTTTCACAGCTCTAAGTGTCACCCTAAATTTTTTTTAACATAATTTTGAACCTCCAAATCTGGCAATAGGTAATAAATCAGTTTGGATTCATCAGCAACTGGCCTTATGTGTATTCTGGCACTCTTTTTTGTGCCCCTCTGGTTTGAATATAGCCACCATTCTATGAAATCCAGAAGGAAATTTAGACACGAGAGAGGAAGGGAAGCATTTAAGTGACTCAAATACAAATATGAAGATAAACAGCTGAGTAGCAAGAAATAGGTATTAAAAGGTGCCAGGAAGATATAGTCAACAAGTGTGTATTAGGATATGGCTGATTTAGAAAGAGCAAAGTTTGGAAACTGCTTTGACTCCAAGTTTTTGTCCCTTCCTCTTGCTCACAACATTTTTTTCACTATCCTGTGCCTCCAGGCTCCATCTCCCATGCAGTAAGGGCAGGTGCTGTACAGTGGGGATTTGCAAGTCCCTGACTTCCAGCCCCACACTTCTGCCACATCCCAGAGTCAGAAGCGTGGTGCACACCTCTGAGTATCCTCTACTGCAAACTGCCTTCACTGGCTTCTTGCTATGGAAAAGCATCCTCCAGTGCAGGTGGAAAGTCATGTCCCAGGAGGTAGCATCTGTGCTTGCTAGGACTTGTCTAGCAGAGCCATGACACCCTGGATGGGTTCATCCCACCAGCTGTAGGTGCCTAGTTAGAGCTTATCCACCAAAGTGTCTGCAGAGAGAAGTGGGTCCGTGGGGTAATCAGTTTGGCCCTTGAAGTTGTCCAAGACCAGTGGGGTGGGTCTCCTTCAGGAGATGTTGATCTTTATTAGCCTCTGTGGAAGCCTCTAGCTAGCTGGCTTAGATGAGATGCTTGAGTTACAGATGGCAGAAGTTAAGCAAGAACCTGCCAGGTGACATTAAAGCAGGTATGTGGGCAGGATTTCTGAACTACACAGGCACCGACGGGTTCAGATACTCAGTGTGAATTTTAAAAGCACCTCCCCATTCAGCACCTGTTCCTGAGATGTAGTCTTGCCTGGCAGAGATTGCTTTGGAGGATTACTCATGCTTTTGAAAAACCATAAATCATACAAAAAAAAAAGGATCCTCAGGTCTGCAGAGATAATTGTGGCTCAGATTCACACTTGCTGTCTGTCCCAGCTTGTCCCGCTGCCTCTGAATTTTAGCTTAATGTCACAGAAAGGATTACAGGTATCCCTTCTCATTACAACAGTGCTAGGAGAATTTCAGTCTTCAGTCATGCTTGCTCTGGAGTCTCTTTATGCTCTGAAGCTGATTAGCTGTTGAAATAATCCAGCTTTGATGGCAAGAAATGCTTTATTAATACTGTAACTGACTGCTTTTCTCCCATCATTTGCTTTTAATGGATCCCGTGCTTCTTTGTTCCTCCTTCTGCCTGTGGAGCTCTCGGGAAGGTTTGGTGACTAACCATATGCTTGGATGCACGTTCTTAGCATCAAAACAAAGCCTAAAATGCAAACGCTGCTGGTTGTGTTCTGGTTTTAGGATCTCTTCAAAGCCTAAACATGATCTGACTTTTTTTCTTCTGCAACCAGGCACTCCACAGGGATTTACTGTACTCATCTGTGTAGGGATGTGCTGGGTCCTAGGCAGACTGTCATTCCTTTGTGTGGTCTCCATCTGTTCCATCGTGCATGAAGGAGGATTATCCCCAGAGCTGGTACTCCTCTCTCATGTGGACCCAGGCAGGTTCTGTGCCCACAACTCATGATCTCAAGAAGAAAAATGATCAGCAATAACCCTAATTCAACGAGAAGGGATTGATTTCAGCAATAGTAATGAGCACACCAGAGAACTGGAGAGACACAGCTAATAAAGACACACCAAACAATTAGCAGCACTAACATGTAGCCCCTCACCAACCTTTTCCCTGCCCACCTCCCTAGCAACAAGCTACAGGTAAATGAGAGAGATAATATGAAAGATCTGCAGCCATTAAAAAGATCTTTTGTCCTACATAAGTCCTTTCATCCTACATAAGTTGTCTCAAAGATTTCCTTTGGATGCAGCAAAACTAAGGGGTTTTTTTTCCTATATCAGTTAAGTAGAACCTAAATGGCAAAATTTGTTGCTGAACAGTAGGCAATAGATGTTAAATGACTTTAAATTAGCCTAAGCCACTGCTGCAGCTGACACATTTGCCTTCTCCTGGACCTGCCAATTACTGGACATGATCTGTTGCAGAATCCCAGGTTTCATCTGATGTGGGCAGAACTGGTCCAGGGGATGGGTTCCCCTTGAAACTTCAAGGGGGAACCCTTAAATGAGCCTACAATCATTTTGCCTTCCATTTGAGTGACTCCACAGCACTGCTGTGTCACAGAGGAGGCTCTGCTGTCACCATCTTGTAGTTGGGGAAGCTGTGGAGAAAGGTGACCAGTAGCCACAGTGGGAATCTCCTGGGCTTTAGCTCTGCTGTGCTGTCTGCCTTCAGAGTACTCACCATTATCTTTTAATCAGCTCCTTCTTAAACCCAATGATGAATTATGTGTTTAGTGAAAATATTTAATCTAAGAGCCTCAAAACTTTGTCAACATACTTGATAATGTTTTGGAGAAATAAAACTACCCAGTGACATGATGTCTCGTTTTTATGTAAATTGTGAAGAAATTAGGGAGAGCTGAGGACTGCCATTACAAACATTACATAGATAAGAAATAGTTTGCGTTATTTTCTCCTCTAAAATCTTTTTGCTGTGTTTCAGCTGGGTTTATATAAAGGAACAAGTGTTTTGGGTGTGTTACTTCCTGGCCTGATTCTCAGAGCTCAGTGTGGCTTCAAAATCAGGTTCCTTTCATCTGCCTCAAAGCTGGGCAGCAAGAATCATGTCTTTTTTTTTTTTTTTTAATATAAGCCTTTGATATTAAATATGTATTCAAACTTCCCACTGATACCAAGAAGAGCTACATGCACATATTCCAAGGGAAAAGAAAGCTCTCAGCAATGGCAGGCCCAGTTATTCTGGTTCTGAAATGAGACACATTTGCAATGTTAAAAAAAAAAAAAGGGGAAGGGGATGGAGAGATCAAAACAGATCAACACTTCATCTGTGGTGGAACTGGAAGGTGAGAGGGTGGTGAGTTCTACCCCAGAAAGACAACGTGTACAGCTGATGAGGTATGAGCTGCGAGGCTCAGAATATCTCCTGATGGAGCCCTGTGAAATCTGTAGGACACAGATAACATGTGAAAGCACTACCTGAGGGAAATAATACCAGAGAAAAAACAGCCATAGAAAACATGTTTGGTTTGTTGTCTGTCACCATCGGTCGCTTTCCAGGGTTTTCTTGTCTGAGTAAAACAAACATTTCCAGATTGCAGGAGTGGAAAATTCATAATAGATTTAGGTTATTGTGCAGGGCGATGCCAGGCTGGGCCATTTTCATTTTCATCTTCAGATGAAATAGAGTAGAGAACAAGTCTCTGCCAATTTAACTTCATCATAATCCCATTCAGTTACTCCTAGTACATCTGGGAGGTTGAAGATCGCAGCCGTCAGTGGAGTGATCTGTTGCCAAGAACAATTGTCTCCCCGTGTCTGGTTCCAAAGGCCAGAAAGTCTAGCAAGTCCCTTAAACAATCACTGCAGCAGGATGGCTCTGAAGTTAATTTCAGAGATTATAATCACACGAGGCAATACTCAACAACTGGGCACGCCTGTAATCTCACTGTGCTGTTCTGGCATTGCCTCAAAACGTGGCTTGTTACGGCAGGAGTTTGGTATGAGGGCACAGATGAGCTGCCCTGCCCTGGGTATGCAGAAGAACCCATTATCTCTTAAAAACAAACAGCCCAAGCTTGAATTGATTGGCTGAGTAACTAGTGTCTCACCAATTAATTGTGTGCTGGCACCAATCAATCACTGGCAGAAAGTGTTGCTAATACAGAGGGTCGTTTTAGAAAGGTGGCAACATGAAAGCATGATCAGAAGTCACTGATTTTTGTTGCGACTGGAATGTGAAACAAGAAAGGCAATCAGCATCCTTAGTGCTGTTCTGCAGAGAGCAGGAGCAAGAGGAGACACATCTCACAGCAGGACTTTGTAATAAACTGTTAATAAATGGAAAGAAATATTTTAGGAATGGTAAATAAATGGTATAAAAGAAAAACCAACATATTCCTGGAGATCACAAACCATCCTGGAAAGATGCAGTAAACACCAGAAAGCTGAAGAACGATAGAGACAGTGATGTAACTTTATAAATGTATACAGATAACTATCACTGATTAACTATTTATTAAAACATCAATCTCTGATTAACATGTTATAAACTATTTATAAGCACCTTTGCAAACACTGCTGCAATCCATGATGATTTGCAATTATTTATCCATTTGTTAAAAGAGCTGTCATCATTTTTAACCCTGCATGCGCTATCTATAGATGCAACGTTAACAAAGCAGCTGGCCAAAACAAAAATAAAGGTTAAAAATTGTAAGAACAAGTAACAAAGACACTAGAGGTGAAGGAGAGAGAGAAAAAAGTGATTTACAGCCTGTCTGGGCAAAGTTACCAGCCACAGATGATGCAGTTGGAGATGTCTGGGTGATGCAAAGCTCCATAAAGCAGTTATGGATTCCAACCCAACCCATGTCACTCTTGGCCATGATGGTGGCTGCAGGACAGACCCAAGATGAAGTGTCAGGGATCTCCCTCTGTGTGAGGGAGAAGATTTCTCACAGATTTGTTACCAGAAACAACAGTCTTACCGAATGCATCACAACCTGCATGAAATAAAACCTTCCCCATTCAAAGAACAGTCCTTTCATGATGGAGAAAGAAAAGATCTAGTGTTTGCCTGGAGAATGAAACTACTGCACTCAAGTGACCTTGGCCACTGGCTTTCTGCATAAGTGAGTCGGTTTCCCCTGACTGTCAGCAATGGTATTGATTTCCTTATGAAATATTGCCTTCCATATTTTGTTGTTGGGTTTTGTTTGGCTTCTTTGTTTTTTTTATTTAATTCAGCTGTATGCTGTGTGTTCTGAAAATCCAAAGTCTGTTACTACCTGCTTTTGCCTTATACTCTGGGATTGTATATATACTGTTAATGACCCCAACTACTTTTGGCAAGGCAACAGATATTTAACAATCCTACCCAGGTTATACGAATAATATTTTCCTATTGAAGGGCAGTGTATTTATTAAGAGGACTTATATTAAAAAAACAAAACAAAACCAAACAAACTAAATAGAAGACTTTAATTGTGATGTTCTTCGGTACTAAATTAAGAATCAGATGAAGACCAGCCCCACTGAGACGCTGAGATAATATCTAAGCATATTAATACTGGATATCTTACTTTTTTTACCCCCAGTATCTTGAGAGGATCCTATTTAACATTTGCTTTCCATGGAGATGTAAAGAGTAGAGGAAGTAACAAAGACTGCAGCGTTATCAGCAGGTTTCGATTGATCCAGCTGGAATGATGAAGAGGCTCTTGTCAAGCCAGTGCAGGAGAAATCTTTCTGAGCTATTAGAGAATAAAATCCAAATCAATTGGTGACCCATAGTTTCAGGTCTTTGAGAGCAGGTAGGTCATGAAGACAAGTCTGACTCTTGGAGTGTATAAAACCAAGCAGTTCTCAAGAGGCCTGAGATTTGTCTTGGTCTTTTTGTTATGTCTTTTCAAGCACTTAAAGTGTTGAAGCATGGGATGGGTCCTCACCACGTTAATGAACAAGTCTCTGTGGTCATTGGCCAATGGTCCATCTTTGGCCTGCTTTGGAGCAAGAGTCACTCATGTTCTGGTCACAGCAAGTTAACCCTGTGCAGATGATGAGCAGTGACCCAGGTGCAGTCTTCCACAAGCAGGAGTTAAATCCCTCTGAAGACAAGGAAGCAGTTATTCGTGTTTCTCAACATAATGAGAATCCCACTTAGGTATCGTTTTATCTCAAGTGTTTAAGGGTTTTAGTGAGTCTTTAATAACAAGCAGCCTTTAAATGGGTCTCAGAGGGAAGACAATTGCGTTCCCCAGTACAGACAGCAAATCTAAAGATCACTATATTGTTTAAAGCATTTGTAAAGCCCTAACACAAGGGTTTAAATGGTGCTCAGGTGATGGAAATCTTTCTGAGCTACGGACAAAGCTTGAATTTTATCCCCAGGTCATTGTAGCATTGACTCTGCCGTGGGAGGTCTGCCCCTGAGGACAGCAGCAGCCTGAATGAGGCCAGAGCCCCGCTGTACGAGGGTGCAGTAACATGTTTACCTCCCTGACTGCCTCATTTCTGCTTTCATGGGGTGTTTTTTTCCCTTCACATATTTTTTTCTTCATTTAATTACATGTATTTGTGGTAGGTTGACCCTGGCTGGATGCCAAGTGCCCACTAAAGCGGCTCTGTCACTTCTCTCCTCAGCTGGACAGGGGAGAGAAAATAGAACAAAAGGCTCATGGATGGAGATAAGGACAGGGAGAGATCATTCACCAATTACTGTCACGGGCAAAACAGACTCGACTTGGGGAAAATCAATTTAATTTATTACCAATCAAACCAGAGTAGGATAATTAGAAATAAAATCAAATCAATTCAAATAAAACCAGTCGGTCCATCACACATTGTTTCTGTTGCTCCTTCCTCCTCAGGGGAAGGACTCCTCATACTCTTCCCCTGCTCCAGCATGGGATCCCTCTCATGGGAGACAGTCCTCCACAAACTTCACCATGAGTCCTTCCCATGGGCTGCAGTTCTTCAGGAACAGACTGCTCCAGTGTGGGTCCCTCACAGGGTCACAGGTCCTGCCAGCAAACCTGCTCTAGTGTGGGGTCATCTCTCCACAGAGCCACAGGTCTTGCTAGGAGCTTGCTCCAGCACAGGCTTCCCATGGGGTCACAGCCTCCTTCAGACATCCACTTGCTCTGGCTTGGCGTCCTCCATGGGCTGTAGGTAGATATCTGCTCCACCATGGACCTCCATGGGCTGCAGGGGGACAGCCTGCCTCACCATGATCTTCACCATGGGCTCCAGGGGAATCTCTGCTCTGGCCTGGAGCATCTCCTCCCCTTCCTTCTTCACTGATCTTGGTGTCTGCAGAGTTGTTTCTTTCATATTTTCTCACTCTTCTCTCCACCTGCAGGTTGCTGCATGGTTTTTTTGCCCCCCTTCTTAAATATTTTATGACAAAGGCACTACCATCATCTCTGATGGGCTCGGCCTTGGCCAGCAGCAGGTCCATCGGCTCTGTTGAACACAGGGAAAGATTCTCACAGAAGCTTGTAACCCTCCTGCTACCAAAATCCTGCCACACAAACCCATAACACTATTTTAAGGAAAACAAAACACTGGAGTGAATCTAATTACAAAGA
>NW_010299747.1:0-5349 GCF_000700745.2 Antrostomus carolinensis | reverse complement strand
AAAGGGCTTTTCCAATCGAGGCGATTCTGGGGTTCTGTGATTTTTTGGGCCTGGAAAGCATCACTACTGGTTTATTCCTTGGCTCAAACACGGCGCTCCAAATTGTACGTATAGGCTTTAAATGTACCGATTCTGCCCTTTTCTGCCGAGGTTGTTTATTGGCATATAGACAAACAGTTTGTGATTAATCAAACGTTCATTACAGCCGTTTAGTTTACACCAGAGCATCACATAGGTATTTATTGGAGGTGGTGGTGACATTCCACGATCAGGATCCTTGTCCAAGGACTGGAGTATAATTATAGAACTGGTATCATTTGCATATTGCCAGGATGCTGCCGGTAAATATTAATGGCTTACTTTTTATTCATTTAGCCTCTGGTTTTGGGTTTTTGTTTTTTTTTTTTTTTTGAAAGATGCCTGAAAACAAAAAGATCATATCTGTATGTTGTTTTTTAATTTATTTTCACCTTTTTGTCTCCTTTGGAGACCCCTGGTGTATCAGCACTTTGTTTACCACAAATTAAACCTTCGCTGATTGTTTACCAGACTGGAGACCCTTGTGCATTTACTCCAGCACACACTAATGTCTCCTAGATTAAAACATTTTTTGATATGCAAAACAGTACAGGCAGGCAGCCTAAGAGTAACTACAGGAGAATACTGTTTCCCTTTTTTTTTTTTTTTAATTTTTTTTTAATAATCACAACCTGGGATTCATTTGCAAGAGGCCCTAATCTGCATGAGAATTATACAATTAACTTTTGATTAACCGCCTAGTTCTTTTCGAAACCGCAGTGTATAGGATCCTCTGCATTTAAATAATTTTCCTGAAATTGGGAGCAAGCCTTTCATTAAACCGCTGAGTTTGACTAAACAACAACATTTGGAGATAATCAGGGTCAAAACAATAGGCGAGGCTGCAAGGCTAGAATGTCATCTTTAAATATAACAGCTGAGATAAAAGCACCCAGATTGCGTCTTATCGAAACACAAAAAAAAATCAAAGCTCTCTCTTGTCTGTGGCAAAATACCAGGCCCCAGTGTTTAGGGCGACCATTGTTTGGACCTCGAAGTGTTGCAGGATTTGCATTCAGAGAACCGGCTCTAACACACATTACATCACGTAGGGTACTTATCTCGGAGTCTGACAATAATTATCAGGGAGAATATAGTCAGAATGACTTTTTTTGTGATTTTTTTCTTTTTTTTATGCATCCCCAACACAAGGAAGGGGAGATAACAGCTTTATGAAAAAAGGGGAGAGTCTCCAAAGGCTCTCCCTGGAGCTGCGTTCTTCGATTAAATTTGCTATGCCACTCTGGTGTGCTGAACAAGTGGAAAGAAAGACTATGAGGCTTTTATAGAAGGTAATAATAGTCCTGAACACAGCCCTTACCAAAAGATAAGATCCATTGTCAAAACAAACAAAAGGAGCGGTATTAAACACCACTTGAAGAATATCTATGAGCAAAGTTTTAAATCCTTGGCTTTTTTTTCATACCTTGAACCTGGCTCTGTCCTGTGGCCCTGTTCGAACCAGACTCCTTTAGGTTTTCACCCTCTCTGTCCTGCACCGGGGAGGTTTTGTGGTGGGATCTACCTGTGGTTCCAGGAAAGGCAGAGAAGAGACTTAAGCCATCGCTGCCCAAGTTTGACGTCTGCTCTGGTTTTTTTTGACATGTTAGTTGATGATCCAGTATTTCATTCCCACAATGCCCTTGCTGAAGTGTGCTGTAGTAATTTATTGCTCTTTCTGTACTACAGGAAAGATGCTGAGGTGCTGGAACAGCTTCAAAGCAGGGCAATAAAACTGGGGAAGGGTCTGGAGCACAAGTGTGCTGAGTTCCTGGCTGAGGGAACTGGGGTTGTTGAGCCTGGAGAAAAGGAGGCTGAAGGGAGACCTTGTGGCTCTGTCCAAGTCCCTTGGAGGAGGGTGGAGAGAGGTGGGGGTGGGTCTGTTCAACCAAGGACCAAGGGACAGGACAAGAAGAAATGACCTCAAGTTATTCCAGGGGTAGATTGGATCTGAGGAAATACTTCTTCACTAAAAGGGTTGTCAAGCATTGGAACAGGCTGCCCAGGGAGGTGGTGGAGTCACCATCCCTGGTGGTATTTAAAAGACAAGTAGATAAGGTTCTCAGAGACGTGGTTTAGAGGTGGAATTGGTAGTGTTGGGTCTATGGTTGGACTCTGTGATCTTAAAGGTCTTTTCCAACCACTACGATTCTGTGATTTTTCACAAGATGACTGTGTTCTCATGTCAAAGCTCAGCTACAACTCACCCCAAGACAGTTAAGGGTGACGTACACCTGGGCACTAATGGTTTGATTCTATGATTCTAGCTACTAAGATGAAAATTATCTTTATCCTAGCAAAATCAGGGTAGCTGTAGAAGTTATTTCACCCTTCCATCACAACCTGCTCTCGATATTGCCTTGATGTCCTCCTCACTTCTTCTCACCAGCCCCTGGAGCAGCTGAGGAAAGAGTATGAAGAGGAACCACTTGCTCCAAATCGCAATTAGGCTGCTTATGATAAAGTCAGCACTGACAAACTCATCAGAAATCAGAATCAAAGGATTTTTCCCCCAACAGGAATCCCCAGCTCATGCGTGCGGGGAGCCACGGATGGTTCGTTGCGTGCCCGTGGCTGTTAGCACAGCAGTGAAACTTATGCTGCACCCCTAAAAAAGTGCTTCTGATGTGTTTTTTTTTTGTTTTTTTTTTTTTTTTCAAATGCACAGTGCATGAAGCATCAAAAATATGATTTAAGAAATATAAACATGTGAAGGAGAGGGGGAGGAGAAGTTTTCAGGGGCTTCAGTGCAGGTTCCTACCACGGATGCTTTCGGAAACTGTAATCCCAGTGGCTGAATTAAACAGAAAATGAGAGCTCAGAGGGAGAGTCTGTTTTAAGTATTAATTAGTTGATGATATTTATGAATAAAATTGGTAATTATCCAAGGTCAGAGCGTATGCTAAGATAGGATGTGGTCAGTGCACTTTCCAAAGGTGAAGAACATTTAGTGCCAATGAAGAATAAATTTATTTAAGGAAAGCGGAAGGTGTTGAGGTTGGATTATCTAAGAATGACTCCAAATCATCAGGGAAGCTTGGTAAGGTGATTAGAGACAAACCCCCAGCAAAGAGAAACCCACCCAGAGGTGTTTCTGAAAGGAAGAGCCAAGATTTGCTGTTGCTTTTATCTCTTTATCTGCTCAATAATCAACCACAGGATGTTCAGCTCAGAAAGTGGGATGTTCAGAAGTGGAGCTAATGGAGGAATTTTGTCAACATCAGACTAAATAGATGGGAGAATTTTAGGTTTTTTTTCTGAGACTATCTTTTGCATAAATTGTCTCACAAGTTTTTAGAATATATGTGTGTGTGTATATAAGTAGTACCTAGTTTTAGGGAATAAATAAATATATACATATAGTAATTTCAGGAACAAGAGAGTGTGATTGTTCTAAAAAGAAACCCAGCTCTGTCCCAGCTAAAAACCAAGAGAGAGAGGCAGTAAGTGCAATCTCTCTTAAATACACTGCAGCTACTGAAGCAGAGAGAGCTGAACAGATTTGAGCTCAGCTGCTGCACCTGCTTTTCCTTCTGCTGCCTCCTCGCTCCTGTTGCTGCTTTCCACCCCCCCGGCTCCTTCCCAGCTCTGCCTCCCACCTCCCACCTGCTCCAAGGGCTCTCCGTGCTGGACACCTGCTAGTAGGAGGGAAGCTGAATCACAGCTCCCTTTCTTGGGGATGGATAAAGCTATTTTGGGGCGTGATCAGTGAGGAAGGACTAGGGGAGGAGGAGGAAGGGTGTGTGGGGAAGCAGTTGGAGTCCAGGGAAGCGAATGATTCATTTGGTACCTCAGAAAGTTCAGAAGTTCAATCCTGACAAAGCTTTGGTGGTTCAGATAAATACCTTTATCAATGTGTGACCTTTTCAAATCTTTGTTTCAACCTCCTCTTTTTTTCCCCCCTTTTTCTCTTTACTCCCTTTCCTAAGCTTTCATTGCTTTCAGGGTACTCTTTTCTTCTCCTAAATTGAATCCAGGTCCTTGCTTCTCTTCCCTTCCTGCTTGTTTTACCCTCTTTCCCCCCAGCAGACTCTGTAGTTTTTGTTACTGCCTTGCCAAGTCACTTGTGGTATTCAGCTCTTTCTATCGTGCTGTATGCCAACGATGGAGCGTGCCTCATAACGCACAAGCAAGCCCAAGCATTCAGGGATTGAGCTGAGCCTTCCCCAGAGCTTGTCATTTGGCTTAAGAATAAGATTGTAAAAAGAAAAAATGTCATTGGTGTCCCTGTATTTGGCTTCTGTGTTTTTTATTATATTTTTTTTAAACCTTATGGGTACTTTAAGAGGAAAAAAAAAGGACAAGGAAAGGAATTGGAGATGTACAAAAGCACAGCTTTGTGAGTAACGCCAAGTGTCGTGGGGCTTGTGATTAAATCTGTATATAACATTTGAATAGAGCAAGAGAAGATACTTTATTTCCTAAGTAAATCAAAGTGCTTTGATATAGAACAAACTGCCAGTACGTATTTAGATATATGCTGATCTTGTAGGACCTCATCCCCACTCCAGGGCATAGCAGCACCCAGCAGCAGCCCTAATGCAACCAAATATCACAAAGCAGGGGTCTGGTTTGAAGCTTTCAGCTATTATGAGCCTGATAGCACTGATAGATGCCAACAAAGGTGTCCCTGCTCATGGCAGGGTGGTTGGACGAGGCGACCTTTAAAGGTCCCTTCCAACCCAAACTATTCCATGATTCTATGAAATTAAGACGAAGTAAACCCCTGCTTTGGGATCTGCAGTCCTGTCATGACCAACACACTCCTCTGCCTGTCCCTCGGCCAGGATGGAGGGGACAAGCCTTCAGGGGAAGGAGAGGAGGAGGGGGAGGGAGGGTAAAGGCTGCTTGTTCCCCACTCCAGGAGATGGTGGCATCAACCTGGCCTCAGTGGGTTTGTGCTGCTCGTGCTCGCAAGGAGAGGAGCTGGGGAGATGTGGAGGTGAGAACAGGGGCTGCTGAGGAGGAGGCTGAGTCAAGGTGTGAAGCCACTGCTTTTAACACAGATTTCACCAAAAATAGGTGTGAAGTAAGTTGCTGCTAAAAGGCTGTAAGGCAGGTCTCTTCCTGACACAACCCCGTACTGGCTCCGGGCAGGTAGTTCCCTCTTTGCTTTTGTTTTTTGCTGTTTTGTTTCTTTTGCTGATGATTGATCTAATATTGGTTCTCAAGCTCTTTACTTGGCTGCTTCTTACAGATTTTCTAAGTGATGCCACAGCTTTTCTGGATGCATTTGTTTTTTTAAAGGTTTCTGAGGCATTGGAAGGGGTT
>NW_010299746.1:279-1433 GCF_000700745.2 Antrostomus carolinensis | reverse complement strand
GGTGGCTGCGTGGCAGTGACCCCCGCGCTCCTCCCGCGCTGCCTTTGCTGCTGGTCCTACAGCCGCCTTCCCTGTCGTGAGTCAGGCAGCGTGTGCTGGGCCTGGAAGCCGAGTGGGGCTGCGGTTTCTACAACAGAACCAGTGCTTTGATTTTTCCCCAGCCGAGTTCCCTGTCTGGTTGCAGATGCCTGTGCCAGTGACAGGGCGTAAGGTAACGATGGGAGCAGGATGGTTATTTTGCAGCCATGCTGGTACTAACCACTTATGGAACTCTAGATCTAGAGACTTTCACAGCACTTCCAGGGCAGCCTACACATAGACAGGCCAGTGCTGCCCTGATACCACCCATCCTTTTTGTCTCTCAGTCTGCGCCTTCCAGCTGCAGCTGAGGATGAGGAGGGGGCAGCTCTGTCTCCAGAGTAGAGAAGGACTTCATGCAGCTGCAGGTATACCCTGCACACTTTCCCCTTTTGCCTGGTGGAGCTAGACTCCAGTCTAATGGCCAGCTGCTCTGCAGGCTGAATTTGGGTCAAATTGTTTTGGCTACAGAAACGTGTAGAGTTGGCACGCTGTAGGCAGCTTCACATGCACTACAGTTTGGAAGCTTAGGCCAGTGGATGCCACCAGATAGCTGGACAGTTTTGCTGCTTGCTGCTGACGTACTAAACTTGGCTAAAGTCAGTGATAAAGTTCAGTAAAGTTGGTTAAACTCAGGGGTTTCTTGAGACCAGTAGAAATGAGTCTTATCATCAAGACTCAGCTATTACTGCACGCAGAGAAAGTCAAAACCTTACAGACTCATTATCCTGGGGACAGGGTCTAAGAAGCGCCTTCCCAGGCCAGCCCAGTGCCCACCAAGCCCAGCAGGGCCTGGCATCGTGGGCAGGAGGAGAGGCAGCTGCCAGAGAGTGTAGGAGCTCGGCTGTGCCAGGCACCCTGTCCCCCTGTGCTCTCCAGGACCTGCACCACTGCACTGCAGTCTCTGGCACCCCTGTTCCCTCCAGTACCTCTTTTGGAGGCTTTTTCAGGGGTCAGTCTAGACCCTTTGTCCCAGCTTGATCCTACCAGTCTCCTGTGGCACCAAGTACCACTGTTCTTACGGTGTGAAATTTGTTTGCCTTGCCCTCTTTGCCCCAGCTGCCTGCACAGCCGTG
>NW_010299746.1:0-240 GCF_000700745.2 Antrostomus carolinensis | reverse complement strand
TGAGCAGCGCCCCTCCATCCACGGCCCCGGCGGTTTTGCAGGCTCAGGGCACATCGCTGCTGGCAGATGGGACCTGCTGGTCCCCTCCAGCCCATGAGCTGTTCCCCGCTCGGGTTGCTGCCAGTGTGCCGCACTGCCCTGGTGAACCATTTTCTTTCCGGTACTCGGCCGAAATGTTCTTTTATATTTTTTAAATTATTTTCTTTATTTTTTTCCCCGTGGCTGCAGCTGCCGTCCCCC
>NW_010299745.1:0-1927 GCF_000700745.2 Antrostomus carolinensis | reverse complement strand
AATAATAATAATAATAATAATAATAATAGAGCACAAGATCTATTCTCCCTTCCTCTAGATAAGTTAATTTCTCTGACAGCAGGGAGTTGTAGAATCAGCTGTAGAGCTAGCAAAAGTTTAACTGTCTGACTCAGAGCAATAAGTTGCTATTAGCTACTTGGTAATAAAGAAATAGAGACAGCACCCCGTCAGAACACAAACCCTTCAGTTTATAGAAATTGGTCCCATTGGAAGCATGCACCTGGTATTAAAAGATGACCTCTGCTCCAAGTTCTGGGGAACTGAAAAAGAAAACAAAGCAACTGCTCAGGCTTGAGAAAAAGATATACTTCTCTGCTTGGAGAAAAAGATAGACTTTTGTCCAAAATGAGTTAACAAGCTTAATTGTGGAGATAAGCAAGGAATGATCTGAGCATGGCCTAAACCAGTGTCATTTTCTCATCCATCTGCACCTCGATATTTCTATCATTTATTACTCAATTTTAATATGAGTTGGTTTCCTTCTCATTAATAATTACTTAAGTAATTACAGTTTTATAGACCTGGGGAGGAAAAGACTTGGAAGCTAGAGAAGTATTTCACACTGGCAGGGTTTGAGGTGAGATTTTGTCACACTTTTGGAAAGCCGTGGGAAAAATAATATAGAGAAATACTAATTCGTTGACAATTGTATACAAGATCATACTACATGCACACTTTTCAGTCAGAACATCAAAAACATGTTTCTAAAAGAAGTGGAAAGACTGATAGATAGAACTTTAAAAAGTATACTGGAAATTCTGGTTGTAAATATACTTTGAGAATTAGGAGACATGAGCTACACAATTTATTGGGGTTTTTTCATCTTAATTTCACTGAGACTTGATTTACTAGTGGACTGTTCATGAACATAAGGAAATAAAGGCCTCTGAGGTATAATGCATTTAAACTCATATGTCCTGCCACCATGAGTGAAGACAGTGTGTTGTAAATTAAATCATGTCCTGGCCAACTTCAGCAAAGCACTCTAGGTGTCCTTCATTTTGTGCAGATACTAAAGCTAATGTTTCTCAGCAGTGTGGGAATATGGCAATAAGATTTTCCAAATGGATATTAAGGTTATGCAAATATGTAACCTCCCAGGTTTGCCCAAAATCCTGTTGAAGGTAAAAAAATAATTCTATTTATTTACAAGAGCCTATTGAATCTTAAAATATGAGAAAACATAACTGCACATGGTTCCCTGTCTTCAGAAGTTCTTTCTCAGATATCCCCAGGCAAACCTCTGACATCAAAAAGAGTTTGCCTGGGTAAAGATTGTGTCAAGAACTTTAAGGATGCAAATTTTTAAATTCTATATTATCACTAAAAAGCCTAATATCAATGTTACTGATATTCATCCCCACTAAGAGGAATTAGCTTGTCAGTTTTGTGTGTTAAAACAAAAAGAATAAAAAATGTATCCTTAATAAACCCAGAGTACAATAAAACAAAGTTGAATACTAATAATGTCCAAGTATTGACAAAAAGAAAAGTGTCTTTGCCCAATATTAAAAATAATCATATCTTGAACAGGGAAGCAACCATGATGCAGTGCGCTTACTATAATGTTGTCCTCATTATTTACTACTAAAGGCTGTGAATCTTCTTTTTAATTACAAATATATTCTCTGGATGAACAAAACTATAATATATTGGTTATTTTTCTTTCTTGTGAATAAATTTTTGATAAACACTGGTACCCTACCAGCCATATTTTTATATTTCTACTAACTTCATAAATGAGGAAAAAATTTCGGTTACAGAAATTTTAAAAACCAGAACGAATAAAGTACAAGCAACAATCCCTTCAGCAGACAAGGCTCTGTGTTTGGCTTGTCAATTTAATGCAATTAATCTTTGGGGTTTTTATTTAGATTATTAAAGGCTTCCCTCCACTCCTTCCTCC
>NW_010299744.1:0-7523 GCF_000700745.2 Antrostomus carolinensis | reverse complement strand
CCGGGCCGCGCTCTTTGGTTCCGGGCTCCGCCGGGCCCGCCCGGCCGCTGCTCTCCTCCCGCGTCCGCTTCAGTTTTGGGGTGAATTCAGAGGGAGATGGGACACGCGAGCGTGTTCTGCTGGAGGAAATGACGATGTGACGGGCGGTTTCCTCGACACCAGCCCTTCGGCTCCGCGCACAAACACACCGGCCGGTTTCCTTCCCGGGATGCGTCGTTAACGGGTGTTGCTAATGAAAAGCTGATTAACGCTGTGTGCTAATGGCACCCCCAGCCAAAAATGGGGACGGCTTAAATCAGGACTCTGTGGGGGCTGCACCAGCTCACCCCTGGCAATGTCCCCAGGCTGTGATTATTGCCCTCGAATAAAAGAATGAAAAAGCCCCTCAGAAACGCAGTGCTGTAGATGTACCACAAATATAGATGATTAACCTTCCTCAGAGCCACATGTGGCCACCAAATCAAATTGTATTTGGCTTCTTTAATTTGTTTTGTAGCTGGGAGAGCCTGTGATTTCAGCTAGCTGGTATTAAGACGGGGAAAGCACCGGACCCTCCTCAAGCATCAGCTGCCCGGCGATCTTGGTGCCGAATTACCAACTCCCAGGCCTGCCTACTGCACCCAGGTACAGAGAACTATTTTATATTTTCACCTGTTCATGGAACTAAAGGGAGTTAAATATACGTCTTGCCTTCCTCTGGAAAGTTTTGCTCTGTTGCAGGTGGCTCCCAGAGCTTTGTCTCTAAAGCCCGTTTCTGCTTGCTTAGTAGGGGTCACATAATCTTTGAAAGGGCAATTTCTGTTCAAAAGAGCTCATGGAGCCCTTCTGAAACCCTCTCAGCTACCCTGTGGGATCAGCTTTCCCTTTATTGCTCCTGGGGGATTTTTTTGAGCCTGGGTTAGGTGACAGTAACTCCATGCCATTCCCAGCAGCCTTTAGTGAATCACCTGTATCTCACTTTTGAGCAGATCCTTCACTGTCACCCAGCTTTTTTTTCTTTCCCTGGGAGAGGAGAGGAGTCCCTGCAAACAGCAGAGAAGTGGTAAGTGCAGCGCTTTATTGTGTCGCTCTTTTCCATTTACAGCAGGACCCACGATGCTGCTGTGTGCACAGAACTCCTCACAAACACCAATCAGCTTTGGGTGTTTTCCCTGTACACCTGAAAATATTTACAGATCCTTTGCAGTGAATCAAAGTGTTAAGACTTTCTACATCTTCCAAGCAGTTCTCCAGCCCGAGCGTGAGCTCTGGTGAGCCCAGGTAGCAGCTCTTTCAGCTGTCCAGGCAGCCAGCTTCCCTCACCCAGCAGGATTGGTTTTACATCACTTTCCAAGGCGATTGCTACTTCTTAACATCACTCGTGCATGCATCAAGGAGTCTGTTAGTGCAGTCTGAGAGGGCAGAAAGGAGCTTTAGGCAACTTGGTCTGGAGAAATCAGGCTCTACCATCTGCTACCACAAGGCACAGAGATTCACAGTCTCAGGCACATCATCTTCAAGGGTTTCTGTGAAGCCATCTCCAAACCCCTCTGCTTCCACCAGCTCAGGTTTCTTATTGCACATGGGGCAGAGCTGGTTGCGGATGGCAGAGGATCTCATCCAAATAATGAGGTTCCAGCGTTCCCCAGAGGCAATGGGAAGGGCCCCATGGATCTGCCCTCCTCGGTGTAACAGCCCCTGGGTTCCCACGTGTTCAATCTCGATGTACTTTGGCACAGGGGTCGGATCCTGGAACAAAGGGAGGTGGATACAGCATTACACCAGAAAGTCCCTAGAAGAACAATGCTCACGTAGTTGAAACTTGTCACCTCTTCACCCACAGCACCCAGGGAGCAACACGGAGAGGACTCCTTGCACCTCTGAAATGCAGCTACTTCAGCAGTGGCTTGGCAGCAGTTTAGTACAAATGTTTCCAAATAAGACATTCTCAGTGCCAGGTCCAGAGGGAATTTAAAGACAGAGTTTCAGTCAAAATAATTATTTCACCAGTGCAAGGGTGCTTTTAGCCCTCTCTTGCCAGGAAATAGGGGCTACAGATTTAGGTTTAAGTCTCTAGAGATTTAGGTTTAAGTTTCATCTGAAATAAATTTACTTCTCTCCCAGCACCTCCCTGCTCATTACTGCAGTTGGGGCAGGTTGGGCTGGTTTGTTTCACGCCAGTTTCTACTAGGATAGCTGTCTCTGTTCTCTCTTTGAATTGGCTGCATTTAGCTTGAGTATTGGTAATGTGCTTGTAGCAGAAAAGGCTCCTGTATAACCAAAATGTTTTAAAAAAGGGGAAAGGGACAAAGCAGGTTTGATTGTCAGAAGTTTTTGGGGTTTTTTTCAGAACACAGTTAATGCCTTGAAATTGGGGGGTGGGAGGGCAGTAAGGAAGAGAATTGGGGTCCAGGTTAGGAGTATGCTCAGTACCTGTCTGAAATCCCCAAAGTACAAGTTGCCTTCTGTGAAGTCTTTTCCCAGTGAAACATTTAAGGTGACTTCTGCATTGTCATAGTGAGAACTCAAATCCAGATCTTCGTGTAGCGAGTATTTCACGACAAACGCTTTATGGCTGTCCAGACAAGCACCTCCCAAGTCAGGATAAAGCAGTGCTGTTATGGGCTGCAGGTATTTTTCACGCAGGGGTGTGATGAATGTTTCGTCCATCCCAAGTTCGTTTAGCAAAACCTGTCTCAAAGAGAAGACATGGGAACAGCTGACCAACTACATCTGCTGCTTCATCAGAGCTGCTGCAGAGCTGTCTTGTTCTCTTCCAACCCTGCTGCTTGCTGAGATAAAGAACTGAAGAGCAAATGCTCCAGCTACAGGCAAAGGAAGGAGGATCAAGGTGAAAAGTAATGGTGAAAAGACAGAGGAAGATCAAAATTTCAGTATTCTTTAAAAATTAACCCCTTGATATAAATGTCTATTGATTAACTACAAGGTGCTCTCTGCTCTGAGGTGCCAGCTCCCATCCCCTTTCCTTGCATTCCCCTGTCCTTTTGCCTGTAACACACACTCCCTCAACCCTGTCACTTCAAGGGAGCTGTACTCAAACTGTGCTCTGCTCAAATTACAGGCATTTTGGAAGGCAAAAGTGTGAAGCAAGGAGGTAAACCGAGTCCCCTTGTGAGCACTCCCCCTAAAGAAGCACAAGAGCTAGTGAGTCCTACCCCATAGTTATTCATAGTGTTGGGCCTCCCTTTAGGCATGTCTGACTGCTCAAAGTTCTCCAGCTCATCGACAAAGGCTTGGCAGAACTCCTCTGTGAACACTGGGAGTCGATAGATCCTCTTGTCTGTCAAGAGAAGGGAGACACTGTATGCTGGGGAAAAGAGCAGGTGAAAGTGTTCTTAGCTGTTGTGCTGTCTAGCCATAGTGTGCTGGTGTCCGTGAGAATGTGGGACCCACGTGCTTCACTGTGTGCCCAGGCTGCTCAAAGGGCTGGAGCCATTCCCTGGGATGGGCTGTGGGATGTATTGGTTGTTTTTCATTTTGGCCCCTTGTTTCCAGGCTTTCCCCATCCAGTCAGGAGATCTGGCACCGATTTAAATGCTTGCTGAATGTGCCAAAGAAATGTTTTGAGAAGGACCAGAGAGAGAGCAGTGAATCAACAGCTCATCACAGGCAGTCTGAGTACAGAAGAAGGAGACTCAAGGTCATTTAGGGGATGGGGGATTTACTCATCCAGTGCAAACCTTCTGGGAAGACCAGGCCTTCTGAGCTGCCTTTCAGGGTAGAGCCCTAAAGGTCTGTGTAAGGGGAGCTCAGTATTGAGAATACAGAAGGTGAGACAAAGACAGTGTGAAAGGGCTGTGTGTCTGGAAATCATGCCATGAACAAATCCAGGAGCCCTGCACATACACAACATTTGTGTCTTTCTTTTTGTCTTGAGAAAAGGAGGCAACTTTGCAGCTGCTTCTCTACATTTTGTCAGCATTTCTAGTAGGGAGAGAGCTTCACAGCTGCCTCCAGGGAAGCTTAAAACCCAGATCTCTTTTAAACAAGACTGAAATATAGACTAAAACTATTTCAGCTCAAACTAAGAAAGAGATTGTCTGAAATGGTAAAGCACTTGGGGAGGAAAACCAAGCTCCCTGGGCTAACAGTGTTCCTTCAGCAGGCTCCTCCGTGAGGTTGTGGTACAACCAAACCCCAGCCCTGCTGCAGCTAGAGCCTCTGATGAGACATCAGCAGACTGGGATTGGAAAAGCAGAAAGCAGGATCTCATCCAGAGCATCACTGCTGTATAATATTGCCTCTCCAGAGACTCTCGTCAAGCAGAAAATAACATCCTGTTTGTCTCAGCTGTGTATCAAATCTGAGCTATTAAAGACAGGGCTTGAAAACAGCTGTCATCACTGGAGTTGCAGTGTCACACAGGGAGATTGTTGTGGCTGATATGCTGTTTTCTTTACCTGAGAAGGACTTGATGTAGCGCAGGAGGCCATGGAGATGAGCATCCAGTGATGTACAGTATCTCACAATTTCTAGAAAATCTGGGGCCAGGAATGAATCCTGCCATCAAGCAGATGATAAAAATACACAGAAACACAATTAGCCTGTGCAGTCTTTTACAACCCAAGAGGGAAATGAACTTCCAGGCAGCCACAGGAAAATATGTGGAGTCTAGGGAGCAAGGCTGATAGTCACACTTGGGTTACTTCTGTGGTAGGAGATGCAGAACGTTACTGGTGTTTTTCTTGGTGGTTTAGGTAAGATGCTGCTTGCTCTAGTTCATTAATTTCCTCATATAACTGGCCAGACCTATCCTTAGCGTGATGGGAAAGAGCCTGGCTTGGGTTATGGACTCTTAACAGGGAAGTGCAAAGTCTTTCCTGGCAGATTTAGCATCTTGTCATGGCCTCAGCACAACAGAGTGGCTACGCTCTGCTGTAAGCACTTCCCCACACAGTTCATGATGGACAACAGCAGAACAGACAACGCCAGAACTTCTTATTAAAGGATCACAGAGCAGTAAATCTGCAAATTTGTGTGTTACTGCTGACCTGTGGTAATTACCCAGCTGGGAAGTCTTGGGTTCAAACACGAGGAAATTCAAAGCAGAGTAGCTCACAACAAGGGCTGCTCTGCATTTGCAGAGGGATGTATACGTGCAAGCAGCCTGCTGCCCCTCTCCAGCTGACAGTAACCAGTAACTTGTCTGTGTGTTAAGCACATAAAGGCTGATTTCTGTGGCTGTTTGTTAGACCTCACCAACCTTGCAACGATGTTTTAGGTCTAAATTACTAACAGTATTCTGAGTCCAGTACCAGGTGCTGGTGCAGCTTCAATATAGAATGACCCTTATCCAGCTACAAGCCAGGCAGAATCTTGCCTGGAGAATAGCTACACTGTGAAAGTTTTAAATTCATTTTTTAAATGCTGTGCTTTGGGTTTAATTCAGTCTAGCTCTAGCACTGTGAGCAATCCCGAGAAGAGGGCTTCCTACTGCAAAAAATAAACTGTCAGGTAATTCCTTGGGTGTAAACCAGATTCCAAACATACTGTCTACCTGCAGAATGTACACTTCTGGGTGTTTCCGTTTGTAGCACTTTGAGATGATGGCTTTGCGTTCCACTGACTGATTAATTAACTGTTTTCTTCTCTGCACTTCTGCCTCAATCTACAAGTAAACAATAGAACATATTGTTAGAAAATCAAAAAGGGATAACTGATGCAATTCCAGGAATTTGCACATTGTTTTAAACCAGTTTTTGTTGTTCTGGGCACCTCTGGGAGATAGAGCATATGCTTTTGTTTTTCTGTAGTCAAGACAAGTCCAATAAATATCTGAAAAGCCAAATGCCTAAGAGGGATTTGAGACACGTTCTCATTATGGATGGCTTAAAAAATTACTGAAGTCTCTCCATGGATGTGTCAAGTGGAGCTGGGAGGTTTCAGCCCTTTCAGGCATTCTAAAGCCTCATGAATTCCTGGCCTACGCTTTGAGTCTGGCTTATGTTCTGACAATATAAACATTGTCCAAAATAAAGACATTTGCTGGGAGGGAGACAGGACTTGTCATGAAGGGATTACTTTGAAGTGTTGTGAGGACAGGCTAATCTCTCATTTCAGAGGAAACAGCTGTAGTAGCAGCTGATTCAGGCAGCTCTTCCTATTTAATAACCCCCCATGAGATTAGTTTATAACATTCCTTAGCGAAAAAGGAAAGAGGGTGTGACTGGTACCCCTGCTCCCAACCCCTGGTAATGCAGTGAGCATAACTGACACCATTTTATCAGGCAAAAAGCCACTTTCTGTGACTGAGCAGGTCACATATTTGTTCCCATCCCTTGTTACCAGGCCCTGAAGGTCCTTTGAACCAAGCAGACGAAACAAACAGATTTTTTTCTTCCCCTCCCTACCAGCCTCAAGGTTCCTGGGCACCAGGCTGGTTACTCCCTTCCTCGCTGGCCTTGAAGGTCCCAGGCACCCCGCCAGGCAGGTAGTGTTGATGACCCTGACACAGAACAGGGAAGCGTGACAGCACCCAGAGCACTGTCTATAAAATCAAGTGGTTACAAGCCCTAAGTGGGGAACTTGGACTGGAACTGCTGCTGGACAGTGAGACCCGCAACCCCTCCATGGCCAGAGACAACTCCACCATCGTCTGCTTCCTCCAAGGACTGAGTGACTCGTATTCTTTTATATGATTTTCTACATTATGATGGTTATATTGATACAGCAAACTTTATATTAATATCTGACCTGATCTACAGAGGGCCCAGGTGATTAAAAAGTTAAGTTAGAAACTAGGCAATTAGAAATTATAAGTCGGGATCTAGAAATCCTAAATTGTATTATAAATCCTGCGTTACACTGCTTATTATTTTACATTCATTCTGCTTGTAGAAATTCTGTGCCATTCTAATCATAAATTCTGTGCTATAGTAATCATAATATCCTGTTAAGAATATAAAGCTTTAATTGTAACTATGATTTAGTGCTGGCATCATCCTGCTAAGGATCCATAAAAGAACCTGTCCCCTTAGTGTCGGGTGAGATTGGAGCTGGTTGTGTGACAGATCTCTGTCTCTGGCCTGGAAAAATAACAGATCCCTCCCTAAAGAGTGTCCGGGGGGGAATTCTTGCTGCAGACCTCCTGTGAACTCTGCAGGACCCCTGAGTGACCCCATCTCTCACTCTTCAAAGATCATTAACAAAAGAAGGGAGGAGGTGAGACAAACCAGAAGGGCCCTGGGAGCCGTTTGACCCAAACCAGTGGTGCAGGAGACCGTTTTTATAATGTGCTGAATTACAGAACGTACTCGCAGGGTGCTGCCAGAGTGAACACATCACTGCCAGCTGCCAGCCCCGGGTCCAGGCCCCAGCGGTGAATCCTCCCTTCGGTCGCTTGGTCAGGAGAAGGCTCCAGGTTGCTGCACCCCATTTCTGTCAGAGCTTGTGGCTTCAGGCCCCCCCGTGAGTGTGGAGATGCCAGAGGTGACGGGGGATCCTCTGAGGGGGCTGGGGTGCAGTGTGTCCCCTCAGGTTCCAAAAAGGGCCACAGGGACACAACATTGGGGAAGGGTTTAGAG
>NW_010299743.1:0-6378 GCF_000700745.2 Antrostomus carolinensis | reverse complement strand
GCGCTCTGGGGGCTGCTGTGGGGAAAATTAACCCTATTCCCAGCCAGACCCAATACACTCCACTACAAAAAAGGCCCCACACACAAACCCAACACATTCATGTACCATGTGGAGGAATTGTCACGGCTTTAGGTATGCTTCCCACTGAGAGTGTCTGTCTTCTCTAGAGATCACACAGAATGTGCTCTCCAGCATCTGAATGTTTGCAAACATCTTTACTGTCATCCTCCTTGCAGATAAAGGGCTGCATGTGGAAGTGCGCGTGAACAAGGAGTGGTTCACAGGCCGTGTCACAGCTGTGGAAATGGGCAAGCACGCAGTACGCTGGAAGGTGAAGTTTGATTACGTTCCAACAGACACCACACCAAGGGATCGCTGGTAACTATCCATAGCCACTGGCTTTTGGAGGCTTGTTTTGCTTTCAGGAGGAAGACCCCATTTTACTTCCATAGATGCCGAAGACACATATGTTACTGTCATGTCAGGGTGTGTGTGTGTGTGCTCAGGACTGCCCAGCTGCTTTGTAAGGAATGAGTATGACAGCCTCTACAGTCTGCCCAGCACTTTGATATGATCCTCTGAAGGCAGTTGTTGTGTAATCTGGAGGTCTCAAAAGTCACAGCTGGGCACAGGTTCTGATGAAGCTGTTCATAGTGTTTCAGATATGGCCAAATGTAGAAAAAGATAACCTGACTTTCCCTTAATTTTTTTTTTCAGGGTAGAGAAGGACAGTGAGGATGTGAGGTTGATGAAGCCTCCCTCTCCTGAGTACCAGGCTCCAGATACGCAGCAGGAAGAGGAGGTTGTTGTGGCTGAACCTTCTACCTCAGACTGTGTCAGAATTGAGCCAGACACCACTGGTCCCAGCAGCAGCCAAGAAACAGTAGACTTACTAGTCCAGATCCTTCGGTGAGTTCACTGCAGTTCTTGTGAGCTGCTGCAGTTTGATTGATTTAGTCCTCTAAACTCCAGTTCTGGCTTTGTGTTTTTCTTTCCTGCATAGAAATTGTTTGCGGTACTTCTTACCTCCAAATTTTCCCATCTCCAAGAGTGAGCTGAGTTCCATGAGCTCGGACGGGTTGTTGGCTTTTCCATTGGTGAGTTCAGTATTTATAGAAAAGTTTGGGACTTTTCCCCACATCTATTCCATTCTTACGGCAAGTGTGCATCCTGTTGATGCAAGATCATGCTCTTTAAAAGGTTATTTGGATCCTTAGCAGACTAACGTAGCTGAGAAAAAGGAGAGCCTCTGAAACATGCCTTAGGTATTTTGACTGGTTGCTGTCTGAGGATTTTTTTAATTACCATACATCTGTGTGGGAAAGCTGTTGGCTGCTACTATCCTGATTTCTTGTCCGTTGCTGTTAAGCTCTTAAAAAAAGAGAGGCCAGGTTAGAGGTTTGCAGAAATGGGATGTACACATATCTGTTTGTTTTGACCCCAGCCTTATAAATCTAACTTATGTGGAGGCAGTCGTAAAAATGGGAGAAAACACAGAAGCCATCCCCCCTCACACTTCTCCAGGTGAGCAAGCTGACTGCCTGTGAGTCAGCTGTACATCTTCCGGCTTTTGGTGTGGCCTCTGTTTATTTAAGCAAGGAACAGATGGGGCTGAGCCTGCTCCAGTATCTGTGTGCTGGTGTTGAAGGTCCAATGCAGGCTGAAATGTTGATAAATCACAGAATCACAGAATTGTCTGGACTGGAAAAGCCCTTTAAGATCACAGAGTCCAATCATGAACCCAACACTGCCAAGTCCCCAACTAACCCATGTCCCTCAGCACTATGTCTACACGACTCTTCAATCCCTCCAGGGATGGGGACTCCACCACTGCCCTGGGCAACCCCTTCCAATGCCTGAGAACCCTTTCAGCAAATAAATTCTTCCTCACATCCAATCTCAACCTCCCCTGACACAACTGGAGGCCATTTCCTCTTGTCCTGTCCCTTGGTCCTTGGTTGAACAGACCCACCCCCACCTCTACACTGGTGTCAGAAGTAGGATGGTGTCAGAATGATACTGGCTTCTTTGACTCTCTTCTCTGCCATACCATGAAGAGAGACCTTTTCAGGAGGCATCTGTAGGTGACAAAAGCCACTGCTTGTTTGGTAGTCTTCAAAATGCCCTGCTCCCTCCCTCACAATGTATGTATTGGTGGTGTCTCTTATCTCTTGCTCTTTTCTCTCTGCTAATTCAAGCGTTTGCTGCTTCTGCAGGGCACGTTGGTCTTGTCTGGAGTTTTCTGCAAGTGTAGGTGTTCCTACCTGGCAGTAATGAGCTGTGTTGTCTGGGTGGTCTGTACTAAGGAAACTCACCGCATGCGGAGGCTGTGAGATCTTTCTACAGCAGAACTGTGGTTTCAAACCTCTTAGAACAGGCTGCATCCTTAATTCGAATTCAGGCAGCTTTTGTTGAAGTTCTGGTCTTTGAGGAATGTGAAAACCCGTGTGATTTTTGTGCTGCCTGCAGTAGGCAAATCAGAAATGTAAATGTGAGCATGGTAATGAGCACAGGCAGGGCGTGCTGGGGCATGGTGTTAGGCTGGCGGTGTTCAGTCACGGGATGCCGGTAGCTGGACTCCTGTACAAGCTGCGAGTGCTGGGGTTTTCTTGACGCTCAGTTCTTCTTCTTAACATGTCATTTGTTTTGTCTTCTATAGAAAGAATATTTCAAACAGTATGAGGTAGGTCTGCAGAATCTGTGCAATTCATATCAGACACGTGCCGATGCCCGGGCCAAAGCCTGTGAAGAAAACCTCCGCAACTCAGAGAAAAAGCTGAAGGAAACAGAGGAGAAACTGCAGAAGCTGAGGACCAACATAGTGGCCCTTCTGCAGAAAGTGCAGGAGGTGGGTGAGGAAGAGGTGTGAAACCAGAGCTGCCCCTCCAGTACCAACCTTCCCCAGCCTCAGCCCCTCCAGGCACTTGAGATGGGTCAGTCCAGCGTTGAACTGGGCTTCAGCTCTTTCTCAACTAGGTGCAGCTTTGGCTCAGGCCGTCAGAAGCAGCTGAGCACACAGCTGCTCTCACTGCCCACTTTTCAGGATCCAGGCCTTGGGGGGTCCTGCTGGGTGTTCATTTTCACACAGTGATTTTTTGTGGCATGTACACAGTGCACAGCTTCTGGTTTTTTTCTCTTTTCTGCTATGAAACATGCAGCTGCAGGAGAATTTCCCTGGGCATAGGCAGTGTTCTGCAGGGAATTTTTGCCCCATTCTTGGGCAGAAAGGTGGTTCTGGATTCTGAACGCCATGGATAGAAATGCAAACCTTTAAACAAACAATATTTAATATAGAAAATTTTAAGGTGAAATCTATTTATTAATAATACTATTAAATATTAAAATAGCAAACATATTTAATTAAAAGGTTGAAATAAATAATCTTTAAATAAAAAACTACTTTAAAAAAAATTAAGACCACCCAATGGGAAAGCTACTGAAAGCAGAGAGAAGCAGCTGCTCCCTATTAGGAAAATGTGTGTTAAAAATAAATTACTTGCTTGAGCATGATCAGCACAGTAAATCTATTGCTTGAATGCATTGTTTGAGCATCAAGTGCTGACTGGTGTCCAGGTGTCCATCAGGCTCTGATAAGGAAAGCTGGTGGTGCTTTCACAGCAGGTGTCAGCAGCTGGAGAGTGCTGGGAGTCAGGGCGTACAGGCTGACCAGGGCAGATATTGCAGAGGGCGCTGTGCTGCTCTGTCTCGTCTGTTCTTGCACTTTTCTTCAAGATTCACTTTTCACTGGTATTTCTTGTGCCTTTGGTTTCAGGACATTGATATTAACACAGATGATGAACTGGATGCGTATATAGAGGACTTGATCACAAAAGGAGATTGAACAGCCCCAGAACAAGTCCTGGAGAAGTGTGGAGGAGCTGCCTGCTGCGATGGGAGATGTGGATTCCTGCAGTGGAGGACTATGGCAGCTGATGAGGAGAGAGGGCTTTAGACAGTGCTTGTTGTGTTGGTGTACAACTTGTTCTTGTGACTTTACATGAAAAAGACATTTGTGCTGTTGGCAGGAAAATTTTTAACATTGTAGTTCTCTGAATCTCTTCCTTTTGTTTATAAATATTTATTTTTAAAAGAAATAGGAACTATGCCTGATATGATGGGAGGGTTGCTGTGTGTTTTTAGTGAGGTAAAAGTGTGAGTACCCTTTTTGCATCTGGGATATATTCATATGCTAAACCTGGATGACCAGAACATCCTGCCTAGCAGGTTGTCTCCAGTAAGAACCTGGCAGTAACTTAAAAATAAGCCTTCAGTTATGGAAAAGGAGATCAGGACTTAAACTTCCAAGATACTGACCTTGGGCTAGAGAAAGCCAAGTCAGGAATTTGAGCTATGCAGAGAAGAAAACACAGTGCCTGTGTGAGTGTGAGCACAGGGGAAGAAATCTTGGTGGTTCTCAGGGGGCTGGGGGTAGGGGATTGCCAGTGCAGTGAGGTTCCTGAATATGAAGTCTCCCTAAGCAGATAGAGTTGTCACCATGCTAACAGTCAGGGGCTGAGGATCCTTTTAGAAGAAGCTGGCCTCCTAGGCTG
Organism: Antrostomus carolinensis; assembly: GCF_000700745.2. Lineage (NCBI taxonomy): Eukaryota > Metazoa > Chordata > Aves > Caprimulgiformes > Caprimulgidae > Antrostomus > Antrostomus carolinensis. The sequence continues at coordinate 1,828 of NW_010299743.1, read as the reverse complement.
CTCACAGTGGGCTGTGATCATCAGAGGGAGGAAGCTGGACTTTAGATTCTTTTCTAGCAGTCACCTTATTGCACAATTTTGCTGCTGTTTCTTTGAGCCATAACTGCGACAGCAGAAGAACTCCTCGAGTAGCTGAAAATAAAGTGACCCCTGTCCTGGTGTGACTCCCTCAGGTTTGCATTGCTTTGATCAACTTGCTCTTTCAGGTAATTTTATTAGAGTGCTAGAATTTGGAGCCCTGCAGTGCACAGTCCTATCTGGCCCTGGGCCAGCAGCAAGGACAATGCCTTTCCCTTCTCCTCCCAGCTGGAGGCTCCCACTTAGAGTGGCCGAGGTGACTCGGTTTCTGAGTTCGCTGGATAGCCAGCTTCTCAGGTCTGCTAGGACAAGATATCCATGAACTCAGTGCTCAGAAAACTGAAATCCCCTACAGCATTGTGCTTTGAAGAAACAGCATGACTGAGAGGTGCCCACCTTCAGGAACATCAAATGAAATGGACCACTGAGGTTCTTTTGACAGCTGAATAGATGTTTTGCAAAAAAATATCCAGATTAAACATCTGTTGCACAGAAAATCTTAAGCACTAATGGTTTATAGTCCTGGAGAACTCCCAAGTTCTACATAACACAGGAGCAGGATCCAGGCCCAGACATCCTCATATAAATGAAGGTAAGAAGTGTCCCACCCAACCCCGTACACTTTCCTGGACAGAGGGCCAGCGTTCCTTAAACATAGGAGGAAGCTCCACCAGTTGTCTTGATGTCCTTGCATGTACTGGAGGTTTTGTTCATTGTGATGACACACTGGTACTTCAGATGAAAATGATCTTTCCGTAGAAGCTGAGTTTTATATTGAAGTGAAAGAAGAAATCTTTGTCCTTTCCAGGTGGCCAGTGGGAATTCTGAAGAACCAGATTTCATTAAAATACAGTCCAGAGATGATGCTGCTTGCAAGCTTTAATTCATAACACCCCAAGTATACCAGTGTGGGTCAAACAGCTCTTACACATCTCTTGAGCTTCCTGACAGTTTGATCCCCTACTCCTGCTCTTAAGGTGTTACTCTGTTGTCTGGAAACTTCTCCAGTTTTAACTTTTTTTTTTTTTTAATGTAATTCCATTTTTTTATTTTGTACCAGGTATTTTTGAGTTACATTCCTTCCCCAGAGTTACTTTCATCAGTGCAATTGGTATGTCCTCTCCAAACTTCCATTTTGCTAGGAAAAGCAAGCCAAGAACTTTTAAATGCTAATAAAACAAGTTTTTCATTCTCAAAACCTTCCTAGCAGGCCTTCTCTGGAGCTGCTTCAATTTGATTTTTCTTTGGAACTTTGTTAACTAGACCTATGTGGAACGTTAGGTTTTAGTAATGCCTTTCAAAACCATAGGAACAGAATGACTTCTGGAGGTCATCTAAAGAACCTGCTCCAAGCAAGGTGTACTCAAAAGCTCTATCATATTGTTCAAGGCCTTTTCCAGTTGAGCTCTGAAAATCTTCAAGGGTGGAGGTTGCACTACTTCTCTGCATCGCACCCCTCCCCAGTATGTTATTCCCTTGCACCTAACAAGGGTGTCCCTGCTGCAGCTTTGGAGGCTGTTGGAGCTGCCTGGCCACAATTATCTCGCCCGCTACAGCCTTGGAAGTGAGACCTTCATGCTGTGGTGAAGCCTGTTGGTACCAAGGTGTGTGCGCAGTTCCCTCCGTCTCCTTCTCCACTTCCAGCTGTTTCTTGGAGCAGAAATGCCGAGAAGTACATGAGTTGCATTTTGTACAACATCCCTCTCTTTATAAGGCCACTTTAAGTCATAGAATCATAGAATGGTTTGGA
>NW_010299741.1:0-1949 GCF_000700745.2 Antrostomus carolinensis | reverse complement strand
ACATTCTCTGATTCTGTGATTCTGTGATACAAAGTAAACCAAAACTGTGTCTGACTCTCTAACAAACGCTGCAAAGCTTTAAGGACAAACGTGAGAAAAAGTTCAGTGAATTAGTTCTGCAATTTTGAAGGCACCTGCAAGAGCACAGTCCGCCACGCTGGGGCAGCAATTCCCTGTTCTTGCTTAAAAAGCAGATGACTGACTGACCGCATAGTCCTTCCAAATCCAGCAATATCGCTGAGCTCTGCTGGCACACTCACACTGACCCGCACTCACACTCACACACACACACACTCCCACCGACCCACCCACACTCACACACAGAGTCACACACACACACTCTCACACACACCCCCCCCACACACACTCACATACACACACTCATACACACTCACACACACACACCCACACACTCATTCACACACTCACACATGCACACTCACACACACACCCACACACTCACTCACACACACACACCCACCCACACTCACACACCCACACACACAGACACACACACTCACACATGCACTCACACACACACCTCACATCACTGTTTGCTTTGTATGTGTACACATACACATGGTTGTATATAAAAATTTACACACATTACATATATACTCATATATACATATCTATATACTATATGTATATGTATGCAGTATACATATACACACATACATACACCCAGTTTTCTTATTTTATTTTTAGAGTGCTTTAGACATTCAAATACAACATCTCCTATAAAACAGCCTGTGAAGTGAGACTAAGACTTCAGTCAAACCACTCAAAGGCCACAACAAATGCTGTGGAAAATGTCTCAGACTTGGCAAAACTGCATTTGTGCCTCATCTCGGTCACACAAGGAGAGTAAGGGACAATGGACACACGCTGCAAAAAGGTAAATCTGGGTTAGAAATTAGAAAATGTATTTTTCTCCCGGGCATGGTCAAACAATGACAGAGGCTGCTCGCAGAGGTTTTATAGTCTTAATCTTTGGAGATTTTTTAAAAAATTGACTGGATAAAGCCTTGAGCTGCTTTATCAGGGCTGGATCTATGTTGACCAGGAGGCTGGTCCAGATGATCTATTGAGCTTCCTTCAAAACTAAATTATTCTGTAGTTCTGTAAATCTCTGATTATATTATGGATATCTTTAAATGCATTTATAAGCCTCAGTGATTTAAAGTGTTATTTTTATTTATCCCGAAAAACTGTTTGTGATCCTGGACCAGCCATATTTGTAAAGCCTCTGGTTTGTGTTCCAGTAATTGAAGGGATGCAAGAAATCTTCTGAGATTTCAATATTTCACTTTTCCCTTGCTGAGTTTGGGAAATTTATTAATTTTTATGCATGGCTTCTAAATCTATGATTAATCACTTCCCTCTCATCTAAACACAGCAGTTTTCAGAATTTGTTTATTTTATTTTCCCAGCCAAGGAAAATAATCAAGGAACAAGGAGCCAAGCAAAAGCCCCAAGCAGACAAACTAATTCAGGCGAACAAGCACGGGCCCATCCCTCCGTGGGAAGGCTGGAGACTGTTTTATGTAGCAGAAAAAATTATGATTCTAACCTGATTCAGCAGAGTTTAAAAGTTGCCTGGAAAATTGCCTAACAATTCTTTAGAAAGATATTATATCAGTTCTTTATAGTAGCATCAAAATGAAGCTCTATAAAAGAAGTCACACCTCAAGTATAACTCAAGGTAAATGTTTTAAATCCCTGAACATGGAAACTTTTAAAATACACCTGCTGTCACTCCTAAGGCTAACACTCCAAGCATGAATTGGGTTATGCTCAAGGTACTTCAGCTGTTTTCATATTATCCCGTTTCTAGAAACAATTACTCCAAATTCTTTTTCTTGTTTCCTATCTTGCGCCATTTTTTCCCAGTAAGTCCTTGTTCATCCATGTTTGATGTGCAGACCTTCAGGAAGGGACTGCTCCAG
>NW_010299740.1:255-2863 GCF_000700745.2 Antrostomus carolinensis | reverse complement strand
CCAACCCAAACCATCCTGTGATTCTATAATTCAGCCATTGTGTTATCCCCGGTGACAGCTGGCTTGGGCTCCTCAAGACCCCAGTTCCCTTCCACCGATGCAAAAGGTGAAGACTCCCCTCATCCCTTGCCAAAGACCATGACAAACAGGTCCACGACACATATGCAGGTCCACACTCCACCAAACCCGAGCTACTGACAGCTTCAGGCCATCTTCACTCTGCCTCCCCACCCACATCTCTGCCCTGTCAATGCCACAAGACTGATGACACCACGTGAGCACCAAGATCTGATCAGAAAGACTCCTTGAGACAGTGGAGAAGGAGAGGGAGAGGATGAACAAGGTATAATTTATAAAGTCTACCAACTATCAAGGGATGCAACGTCTTGATTCTGGTCAGCTCCTCTATTAACTCCAGAGTATTTCCCCTCTCTCCTGTCCTCTGCCCACACCCGCACACAACCCCCAAAAATCCAAAAGGTAAGATAAAAAGAGAATAAATAAATGTTCCGCTCCACCTCTGAAGCTGTTACATTCCTGTGGGGGTTTCTTTGGAGCTAAGCAGCCTTGAGAATAACGCACAGGAAAACCATTTTTCAATAGCCCTAGAAATTATCTAAATCACAGCAGCTTTCAGATCTGTATTCCCGTTCTTTGTTCCCTCAAGTGGTTTCAGTTCTGAAATCATCCCCATGTATCGGAGAGAAACCTTTCTTTGGAGACCCACAGTTGCAGAATTCAAGCTATTCATGGGTTTTTTTTTTTAAAGTCAAACCAGTGGCGTACGCTTTTGATTCCATCGCTATTTATTTAATTAAAAAGCCTGGCAGGCTGTTTGATTTCTTTAATCAGAAAATGATGTTAAAAGGTTTCCAAGAAAAAACACTTAATGAGTTTTGAAAAATGGGTGCAGATACCATCCCTGCCAGGTTTCTCTGCGTTTCGGGTTCTTATTAAATGTTCAATTTTATTTTTTATTATTTTTTTTTAGCAATTTCAGCAGCTTATCAGTAATAATAATAATAATACAGCAATTGTACAAGGCAATGTACACCTAAAATCACACAGAGGCAAAGCCCTGGAAGGAGAATCCAGCCTAAGAGCCAAAACTTGTCCTCCCCCAAGAACACCACCGGGAAGGTCTGCTGACAACGGGGCTTCCAATTCTCCATCACAATAACGGGAAATCAGGACAATAGGTTTGGAAAATAAACGCTTTTGAGTGTTCTTCAAAATTATATGTTATCATAATAATGGAGGGGTTGCGTATATATATCAAAAATAATCCTAACTGATTAGCAATTACCCTTATGAATCAGACCCATCTTGGAGTTCTGAAAAGCCATCTGAACATCTCAGCTGTGAAACTCTCCCATCGCTGACTGACACACCAAAAACAGGGAAATAAACCCAAATCCCAGACCAGCACTGAGCATCCCACAGCATTCCAGGGAAAACTCTGGGGGTCTGGCACTGGGCTGACCCCCAGAGCAATCCCCACCCATGGGTTCTGGTACCACACAGGAGGGAGAGGGTCAGGAGCCACCCAGGGTCACCTACAGCAACCCCAGCCCTGACCCCCTGAAAAATAATCTGCCTGCTGAGATATTTTTTCTGCTGTTTCCTAAAATAAAGGGTCAGCTGGAAGGGACACCCCCCATCTCGGAAGGGGTCCCAAGACCCCAGCTGCCTTCCCCCAAGGGATGCTCCCCACTTTCCATGTGTCATTATCTAAACAACCTAAAAGCTGTAATTAAGGAGGGTTAAAGAAAGCATAAAGAAATGTTTATATTCCCAGAAATTAAAATTTCAGTGATGAGGCAATCTTCATCAAGTTGGGAGGCATCTAGGAGAAATCATTTTGATATGATTTAATGAGAGAAGGCATCGGAAATGGTGATTTTAATCAGCCAAGTGGGATTTATAAGCAAGAAGATCCTGCTTAAACAACTCATTAGGCTTCTCCAAAATATCTTTACTGTCCCCACAAACAGTCAAAAACAAGATTTATTGTATATATTTACTAATTCTCTCAATCCCTTGGTGACACTGCATATCAAAAGTCAACTGCTTAAAGTAGAAAATAAAGTCAAAGAAATAAAAAAAACAAAGTCTTCATAAGCACCTGCTAAAGAAAACCAAGAGGCTCTGAGTCCCTATCAAAAGACAGAGCTGACTCCAATCAAATGCTATTAGGAGTACAAAATCCCTATTATTATAAATCCAAGAGCCATATTAAAGTGAGATATAATCAATATATATTATTTTTATGCATTTTTTATATTTTTAATATATATTTTTTTATAATTTGTAAGACTCTTGGACCTTGGCCTGCATCAGGCAGCAATACTGAAGGACTGGAGTGAGAATAACATGGGAAATGGCAAAGTCAAGGGGATCCTTCTGATGACTGACCCATCCACTGTGCTGTCCCAGCAAAACCCGACTGCCAGGACAAACCCTCCCTACGGCACCAGACAATCACCCAGGAACACAGAAATGTGACAATATTGCTAAATATATCCTGAAATCCTGATTCATAGACTAGCTCAAGGTTGAAGTATTTCCAAACCCTGAATCCACCCCATTGATCCTTCCAGTGACTTGA
>NW_010299740.1:0-217 GCF_000700745.2 Antrostomus carolinensis | reverse complement strand
GTCTGCACTTTGATGACTCTCCAAGACTTTCCCGTGAAATATGTTATAAATCACCAGGAGTAAAGTGCCAGGGCAGGACCCTGACGGTGCCTGAGGATGTGGCAGGGCAGCAAATGGTGCAGTTCCTCAGCACTGCATTTCTGGGGTGGGAAGGAAAATTTATCTCCATGGTATGGATGCTCTGCAAGTCAGATGGGGAAGGGGAGAGAAAAAAAAA
>NW_010299739.1:0-2308 GCF_000700745.2 Antrostomus carolinensis | reverse complement strand
CCCCGCAAGAGGCGGGGAGGCAGCGGGGGCCGAGCTGGCAGAGGGAGCAGGAAGCTCTGGGGCCGAGGCTTGTGCGAAGCAAGGGAACATCTGCCTTTTGCAGGGACGCAAAGCCCCTGGGATTTGATTCGGGAGCTGCAGCGACTTTACCTGGGGTGCGGGGTCCAGCACGCCTTGGTGCGGGGGCTGTGCAGCACTCGGGTTACAGCCGCAGCCGTGGGACGCCGGGCAAGGGCTCTGCAGAAAAAGAAACACACGTTAAGCAAAAGTGAGGCTGTGTAGGAGGAGGGGACTCACTTTCTGGCCAGCTTCAGTGCTGGGCTGCATCTGGTTGACACAGTCATTAAGTGTGAAAAAAGCAAAGCAGAAATGGATTGTGCACAGCTCTGGAAACTGGGAGCCCTTATTAAATACCCACTTTCCACCTGTTAGCTCACATATTTCCTTGGGGAACACAAAATCTGCTGCAGTATTGTTCCCTATTCTGTTTTTCTCTGGCCATATATGCATCTTTTTGTCTTACATTTATCTTTCTGTCTTTGTGCTGGGTTTTCTTGCTCTAGCCCTGATGACTTATCCACGCATCTTTTTCTAGTTTATTCTGCCTAACTTTGAGAACAAGCAAAATAAACCTGTCTTATAAAGTTACATTTAAAGAAAAAAATGGTTTAGGGTCATTTTTATACTGCAGGGAATGTAAGAATTGCAGGGAAACTTTAGAGCCTGCAGAACACCTGATGAGGAGCTACCACTGACACGTCCCTTACGTGAGGCCCTGAGCAACACGTTATTTCTACTGAAGCAAACACCTAGAAGTGACAGTGCCATTTTCTTAGGCACTGTGTATAATTAAACCCAACTTTGCTTCCATTATTGAAAGCAACATTAAGAGATCATTTATTTTCTCTTTTGTACAGGTGTGAATAATAATGTTTACTTGGCTGCAAAGAACTCACTGAATGAAGAGGCTGTAGACACGTTCACAACGTACCGTTCTGTAAGACATTAAGTGGATGGAAAGCAACATTGCACTGCACAATTGGAGCCATCACTGAAAGAGGCACTGAGTTCTCAGCCACACTTTTGTTTCCATTCCCTCTCCCCAAAGCAGGAATTCCCTCATAATTACCAGGCAAACAGAATAGTCCTTGTGCTCAAACGATGCCAACAATCCAAGGAAATACTAGCTCTCCCTAAGATGGTGATTTCAGGAAACCTCCTTTTGCAAAGCTGCCAGTTTCACTAAAAAAAAAAAAAAAAAAAAAAAAAAAAAAAAAAGAAAATAAAAGACTTTCACTTCAGATTTCATCAGTACTTTGCAGCCCCAGATAAAGCCCCTGAAAAAATCTTTAGCAACCTCAACAGTTTAAGCCACAAGCCACAGCAAAGATGTTCAGCCCCTCACCTTCAAACCTCAGACTGCGATCTGCGGCTTAATCTCACAGAATCACAGAATATTAGGGAGTTTTAAAAACTAAAAACAATCTAGAGGTTTAAAAATTGCAAGTTTCTAATTTTAATGAAGTTAAGTCTCTCCATTCTGAAAATGAAAGGGGTTTTGCACACTAGAAATCATGAATGCATCGTTTGTACTGCCATACTCAGACTGTCTGTCTGACAGCTGTTTGCATTCTGCACCTATGCCAACCCAGCAAGCATATTTTTTTTTCCTGTTTCCATGTTTGCACTGCTCTGTGTGCTCTGGCTGGAGTCAGCTGCCTGTCTTTTCAAGCAGAGGCAGCTGCCAATGCAGATGTTCCAATGAGTACGTGCAACACGTGCTCCAAGCAAAGCAGCAACTTCTTAAAACCTGAAAGGATCAGAGCTCCTTTTTGAAAGCAGGCTCAAAGCACACCAGACCTTCTGAGAAAACTCCAGCCCCACTGCAACGTCCAGGGGCAGGGTCTGACCCACCGTTTTTACAGATTCCAGTGCTCCATTCCCCCAAATAGCTTATTTACAGGATTAAGTTAAGAAAGTGTCCTTCTACCTGCTCCCCTTCACCATCTGCTCTGTCTGCTTCACTGGCTCTACCTGCTCAGGAATTTCCCGCTTCATTTTAACTCACACAGTTTCTGTTCGGTTTGCTGCTGTCCTCTGGGCGCTGCACAGGAGTGCAAAGCCTTCCTCGGCCTGAGGGGCACATCTCAGTCACATCATGAGTCTGTTCCTCTATTTACTACCCGGAGGATTAAAGTCGGCTATAACTCTCTCTCCCGCCCTGGGCTCTGCTGTGGGAACAGGAGTCAGTTGCCACTGGAATTACGATAAACTCCTCCGGGTCCGCTCCCGACTTTTCCATCGGTGC
>NW_010299738.1:289-608 GCF_000700745.2 Antrostomus carolinensis | reverse complement strand
AGGTCTCCCCTCAGCCTCCTTTTCTCCATTTTTTTCCACTTAGTGGGATGGGAAATCCATTGAGTGCCAGGGAGTTTCCTGCCAGACCACCCAGCAGCTCAGATGAGTGTCCGTCCGTCTGTCCATCCATCTCCTGATTATCCCAACAGCCCCACAGCAGCTCCGCCGAGCGCTTGAGCAGAGATGTTCAAAGGCAGGAGTGAGCTAATTCTCCTGAAATCTCGGAGGAGGTGAGATCAAAGCTGTCCCTGGCAGCTCTGGCACAGATGGGAGAAGCTGCGGGATGCTCTGGAAGCTCTTCATGGATTTAAGGATCTTC
>NW_010299738.1:0-216 GCF_000700745.2 Antrostomus carolinensis | reverse complement strand
CCTGGAACCACCCGCTGAGTTACTGCAGGGCAAAGGCAGAAGGTGACTGAGACTCGGGTCACAAGTGGCTGGAAGGAATTAGGCCACAGAAATTCCTGGTTTTCTTAAGGGGGGGGGAGGGGGAGAAAAGAACAAAAAAAAGAGAAAATAGAACAAAAGAAAAAACAAAAAGGAGGAAAAAAGAAAAAAAGACAGAACAAAAAGGAAACAAAAAGG
>NW_010299737.1:583-3356 GCF_000700745.2 Antrostomus carolinensis | reverse complement strand
ACAGCCCCACCTCTCAAGGTCCCTCTGGATGACATCCTCTCCCTCCATCTTGTTGACTGAACCCCACAGCTTGGTGCCATCAGCAAACTTGCAGAGGGCAAAATAAACCCAATTAAGGCAGAGGCCTGATTACATCTCCATGAAGTGGGTATTTTTGACCCCAAATCAAACAACATTCTCCTAAAGAGCCCAGAAAACACCGGAGGAGGCACCTTCTCCTCAGCACACAGTTCTGATCCCTCCATCCCAGTTGCTCCCACCCTGGAAAAGGCGAGGATATATCTGCTCCAGCCTGGATGGGGAGGGAGGAAGATCTTCCTTGGAAATCCCCCGTGAAGTGCCAGAAACAGAGCCAGGTCCAGCTCCTGGCTGGAGTTTATAGCAACGCGCCGGCTGCTGTGGCTCTGCCCGGGGTTTCTTTAATTATTTTCTTCCCCTTATGGGCTGAGAAACCATCCCCAGCCCAAGCACAGCCCGCTCACAGGACCTGGGATTTATTGTCCTCTCTGATCCAGGGAAGAATTTCTCAATCTCAGCTGCAGCCAGAGCCCCTGATGCCACACCAGGGGTCATCAAACAGCGGTGACACCCATGTCCCCACATTCTGGGGTCCCCGTGCTGCTGGTCCAGGGGTAATTTTCCTAGCAAGACATCCTAAAAATCCACCCCCCCCAGGTGGATGCTGAGCACGACTCCAGTCACAGGGATTTGCAAATGATCCCTGTAAGAAGGTCAGCCCTTGGGAAAGGGAACGGGATGCTCAGACCCGGGTGGGTTTAGTTGTTACTCTGTTGCTTTATTTATAATTTTTATAATTTTTATCCCGTTAGCAAAATCAGAGGGAAGCTGTGTATGAGATAAGAGAGCTCAGATGTTTGTGTGACCATCGCTGTCGGTAACAATGCGGTTATTGAAATGCTGGGATGGAAGATACTTGCTTGGTGATAATGCAGGATTGCAGTGAACAGCTGCTATTTCCCGTCCTCTTAATATAAATATATCAAGTGCGAGAAAAAAAATCTGTATATTTTATGTGAATGGTATTTTCAGTCATAACCACAACACCTCTTTTTTTTTTAATTCTTGTGAGATATGCCTAGCGATGCGATTAGCTCAGTTAAACCTTGTCCAAAAAAAAGGAGAAAAAAAAAAAAAAGAAGAAAAAAAAAAAAAAAGAAGAAAAAAAAGAAAAAAGAAGAAAAAAAAGAAAAAAGAAGAAAAAAAAATAAAAAAGAAGAAAAAAAAAAAGAAAAAGGATTCCATTTATTACATTTTCCATCTGTGTTTCCGCTTCTTTGCAATTTTGAGCAAGATTAATTCCAGAATTGTTAAAGAGAAATGTCAGTGGAGTCTTGGGAGTTTTTCTTTGCACAAAGAGGAGAGGCAGACCGGACACTGGCTGATGTCCATCTTTCCAAGCTCTCCCCACGCTGCAGCCCGGGCCGGCTCATGCCGAGGCGTGGCTTTTCCCGAAGATTCCCCTCCAGCCATCAGAGAATCTCACGTCGCTACAAGCCGAGGCGTTTCTCTTCGGCTCTATTAACATACGTGCCATCCACGTACGTGTTTATATATCGCCTTGCTGGTATTCCAGAGCTCTTCCTGCTGCTTTATTTAGCCTCTGCGGCGAGGCAGGCGGCGGCGTTCCTGGATTTCTGTGTTCAATGAGTCCAGGGGAGGGGGTGTGAGTGATGGGGCAGGGGCTGTGCTCAGCAGGACCCACTCATCCTCCTCAGCGATATACAAAGCCATGGAGCTGTGTCCTGCTTGCCCCCTCCTCAACCCCTAAAATGTTTTATGGGGGGGACTAAATGGGTTGAATGGCACTAAATGGACTAGTCCAACTAAATGGTCCAACTAATGCCCATTAGTTGGACTAAATGAGCTTAACGGCCTGGCCTCTATGTAGCTGTCCCACTGTGTTATCTGCAGAAAGGGGTGTTTCTAGAGTGAATTTAGGGGGGAAAAGGAAAAAAAAAGACCTTCCTGGCTGGCCTTTTTGGCTTGGGTGGTGGTGGCTGCTCAGCCACGATGCTGCCCATGCCCGTGGATGCGGTGGCATTCGGCACAAGTGGCTTCGCGGCGACTCGGCACGCCACAAGCAGGAGTGAGCTGCCAGGTGGAAACACTGTCTGAATTTCATGTGGCATGGGTAAGAGCATGAGCATGAGAGCATGGGCATGAGCATGAGAGCGAGCCCAAAACCAAGGGTTTTCCAGTCCCGACTCTGCCGAAAGCCAGGCTGGTTTTTTCCATGAGGAGAGCAAGGCGTTGGATTCCCAGTGCCGGTACCGCACACTCACATAATGTAATTACCCAGCAGGATCTGTTGAGCTGCAAACAGATTTCAGAAACGAGTGTCAGGGTATTTGCAGCAGAGCTGCTCTTTATTTAGGTCTGGGAACAAGCGGCTGTTCTCTCTCTCGGAGCCTCGTGTGGGGGCAGAGCCGGCCTCGCAGGTCATCCCAAAAAATGCCTATAGACATTTAAAAGTGAGGAATAAATAACTGCTGCGAAAACAACCTCACCAGATGGCACTTCTGAGGAAGAAGCAGCTCTGAGATGCTTTGCTGAGAATTTATGGTGCTGCTGCTGCTATTCCCATCCTGGGTCACCCATGGAGAGGGACCCATGGGTGCACGAGCTCCACTGTGTGAGCTGAGCAGCAACTGCCCATCACAGAATCCCAGAATGGCCTTGATTGGAAAAGCCCTTTAAGCTCATCGAGTCCAACCATGAACCCAACACTGACAAGTCCCCTATGACTAACCCA
>NW_010299737.1:0-247 GCF_000700745.2 Antrostomus carolinensis | reverse complement strand
CTCCGTTCCCTTCTCTGGACACGCTCCAGCACCTCCATGTCCTTCTTGGAGTCAGGGGCCCAGAACTGTCACAGGAATGAGCCCAACTCAGCTTTCATCCAGCTGCCAGGACATCAGTGGAGGCTTTCATGTGAGCAGGATTTGGCCTTAATTATGCTCCTGCCTCAACCCAACTCCTAACTTCTGCTTTACACACCAGGGGCACAGCCAAGACTGGGGATACTGGACTGGGTGGTGGGGGAGCTTG
>NW_010299736.1:581-912 GCF_000700745.2 Antrostomus carolinensis | reverse complement strand
TGAGCAGTCCCAGCTCCCTCAGCCTCTCCTTGGACCAGAGATGCTCCTGTCCTTCCTCACCTTGGTGGTCCTTCACTGGACTCTCCCCAGTCTGTCCATGTTCCTCTTGTACTGGGGAGCCCAGCACTGGATCCAGCACTCCCAGTGTGGCCTCACCAGCACTGAGCAGAGGGGAAGGATCCCCTCCCTCCACCTCCTAATGCGGCCCAGGACACCACCTGTCACCTTTGCAGCAAGGACCCATTGCTGGTTCATGGTCAGTCTGGTGTCTACCAGGACCCCTGGGGCCTTTTCTGCTGAGTTGCTTTCCAGCTGGGGGGCCCTCAGCGTG
>NW_010299736.1:0-266 GCF_000700745.2 Antrostomus carolinensis | reverse complement strand
GTGTTCCATTTGCCTCGCAGACTGCACATCCCGCCCACGCTTCAGCTGCTTCTCCAGGGGGATCTTATGGGACACTGAGTCATGAGCTCTCCTGAAGTCTGGGGAGACAACATCCACTGCTCCCCGTGCCTTCCAGGCCTGGCCAGGTTGGGTGGGCACAGCCCCCCGTGGTGAGGCCATGCTGGCTGCTCCTTTCTTGTCCATCACACGCTCAGAAATGGTTCCCAGGATCAGTTGTCCCATCACCTTCCCAGGGACAGAGGTGA
>NW_010299735.1:369-1510 GCF_000700745.2 Antrostomus carolinensis | reverse complement strand
TGACCAGGCTGGGATGACTCCCAGCTCCAGGGGATTGTCCCTTGGGGACCCTGTGAGGTTGACCCACGTGGGCATCACCTTTGGAGCACCCCTTCTCTCCCCAGAACAAGGTGCTGGGTGTCTCACCATCCCCACCAGCTGATGACTCCTATGAAGATGCCGAACCCCTCGGCACCAGTGGATGCACCAGCTCAGGTGAGCACCTCACTGCACCCCCTAACCCCAGCACCCACTGCACCCAGCACCCTGACACCATCCTGGCTCTTAGGTGGTGCTGACACTGACAGCAGTCACTACGAGTCATACGGGGAGGATGAGGATGGTGTGATGGACCGTGCCCACTACCTGCGGCAACCACTGGCCACCAGCCCCGAAGCCGAGCCCCCCGGTCGCCCCGAGGCACAGCTCTGTGGCTTCCTCTGGAGGAAACGCTGGCTGGGACAGTGGGCAAAGCAGCTCTTCATCGTCCGGGAGCATGTGCTGCTGGTGAGCAGCCTGAGGAAGAGGATGGATGAAGGGTAGGAGCAGGTCCTTGAGCTCTACCAACCCCCTGGTACCTCCGCAGTGTTTCAGGTGTGCTGCTGACGTGCAGCCGGTGCTGGAGCTGGATTTACGAGGCTGTCGTGTCACCTACAAAGCCAAGCGTGGCAAAAAGATGCCACATGCTCTAAAGGTGATGGGGACAACGGGTGAGGAGCTGGTCATCGGCTTCCAGAGCCGGCAGCAGGCTGAGGACTGGAGGAAGGTTTGGAGGTGTTACAGCCTGGCAGAGATCTGCGTGGGCAGGAAGGAGGGGTGGGCAGGGAGAAAAGGGGGTGCTCCCGAGGTGGTTGGGGATGACCCCATCTGTCCCCAGCTCCTCTCTCCATCCCTGGAGACCTGTCAGATGGGGGAGGAGGAGGTTGGAGCTGCAGGGTTCCCCCTCTTCCTCGGTAGGTGATTGAAGAGGTCAGCAGTGATGCCCCGAGCGGGCTGGCAGCCATCAGTGTCCCTGCGTCACCCTCCTCCAGGCTCAGCAGGGTGAGTCACTTGTCCTCCCCCAGGAAATCCAGGCATGAGAAAAGGGGCTGTCAGGGGTGTAGAGAGTTCACCCCAACTCCCTGTCCCAACGTTGGGTGATGCTGGGGAGGGTTGCATTGCC
>NW_010299735.1:0-290 GCF_000700745.2 Antrostomus carolinensis | reverse complement strand
TCACCCCGACTCCCTGTCCCAACGTTGGGTGATGCTGGGGAGGGTTGCATTGCCATGGGTGGGGGTCAGGGTGCAGGGGGGGGTTTAAAAGCTGCATGGGACGATGCTCTCTGGATCTCCATTCTCAGGCTGCCAGCTCCCAGCATGGCAAGGAGGAGGATTGCTCCAGGCAGAGCTCTGCCCACAACCCCCGGCCTGGAGAAGATGCTAAAGGAGGTGTGGCGTGTGTGGGGAGGGGGCTCAGGGGTTGTCCCTGCACCCCCATGGCAGCACTGATGGGGGGATGCACC
>NW_010299734.1:0-1746 GCF_000700745.2 Antrostomus carolinensis | reverse complement strand
AAAGTCCCCAAGCCAGGGAAGTCTCAGGCCACTGACAGCAAGGGGGACACAAGCCAACACCACTGTGGCCGTGAGGATGGCAGGACAGCTGTCCCCACCCTGTATCTGGCAGGGAAAGCTCTGTGCCACTGCACATCTCAATGTGGTGAGATGTGACAGGACAAATGTGTCCCCAACCTGTCACCTACACTGCTGTCACCAACCACTAGGCGGCCCTGCCACTCCAGAGAAGGTGACAGCGATGGAGATGAGGATGATGATGATGGAGACAGGGATAATGGAATCACAGAAGGGTTTGGGTTGGGAGGGACCTTAAAGCTCATCCAGTCCCAACCCCCCTGCCATCAGCAGGGACACCTTCCTCTAGACCAGGTTGCTCAAAGCCTCATCCAGCCTGGCCGAGAACACTTCCAGGGAGGAGCAGCCACAGCTTCTCTGGCCAACCTGGGACACTGTCTCACCACCCTCACACCAAAGAATTTCTTCCTCACATCTCAGCTCCATCTCCCCTCTGCCAGTTTAAAGCCATTAATAGTGATGATCATGTTGGAGACAAGGATAACGATGGAGACAGGGATGGTGACAGAGCCATGGACCAGGACAACAGCCCAAAGAGCATCCCAGAAGCATGGGGATAGGGATGGGGACAAGGATGGGGACAGGGACATGCAGCCCACCCTGCTCTCACCTCATCCTGCAGGTTGATCTCAGTGGCTCCCTTATTGAGCTGCTCCTGCAGGCTGGACACCACCGCGTTGTTCCCGGGCACGCGGTAGATGCCCATGTACTCCAGCCCTCGGTCCTCTACCACCTTGCAGCAAGCTTCAACGATCAGGGGGACGTTCTGTGGGGACAGGGAGGGGGTGATGGAGGTGCCAGGGTTGTGTGGGGTCCCCCAAGGGCTGGCACTGATGGTGTGGCCATACCTTGTTGTCTGGGGCAGGTTGGCAGTCCTCCAGCCTCACACCAAAAGCCCGGGGGGCAGATTTCTTGTTCTTCTTCATGATGTTGATGCCCCATGGGGCTTTTTGGGAGCTGCTCTCATCTGGGGAGAAAAACCCACAGGATCATCTGCTAATGAGTCAGGACCAACGGGAAGAGCATGGGGATGAGCACCACGGCAGTGCTGGTGTGAGGATCTCCTCCTGGGTTTGCCATGCCGGGGGTGCCCCACGCCACAAGGGTGGGACCTACCTTTTGTGATGGCCGCATCCTGCCTGGGGGATCGGGGTGCGCTGGTTCCCGTCTGCTTCAGGAACTCGGCTCGGATCCCCAGCCCACGAGAGCCCTTGGGCGAGGAGTCGGGTTTGGCGCCCGCGGGGCTGCGGGGAGAGCGGGGGGGCTCAGACGGGGCACAACTGGAGGCACCAGCCCGGCGCAAACCTCCCGGCAAACACCAGCATCTCTCCTGGGCTGCCCGGCATCCTACCGGTGCCCGTGGGGCTGAACCCCACACCGGGTAACAGGGACCCCTGAGGAGCACGGAGCCACTTGAACCCTTTGCTTGGTGCCAGTTTGGTTAAACCAGACACCAACAGCACTATGAGTGATGCCGGGTGCAGCCGGCACTGCCCCATCGAGGGATGCACTGGTTTTGCTCCATCACTTTAAAATCGAGGTGAATAAAGCAGTTGGGGGGCTCGGTGCCCACCGCCCCCGGGGCCGTACCTCACTTTCCGGTAGTCGTTTAACTTCTTGTTGATAAGAGCTTGGCTGGCAAAACCGGGGTCCTGGGGAGGCAGAGAG
>NW_010299733.1:0-601 GCF_000700745.2 Antrostomus carolinensis | reverse complement strand
CCACCCCATGGCCATGCCACCATGAGGACACGTCCCACGGGTGGTGGCCCCAGGTCCCACCTGCCGTGTAGATGTCGAAGTAGGTGGCCTTGTTGGCCACGTTGCCGACGGGCTCCAGGCCGGGGCCACGCGCTGTCACCTTGGTGGCGTCACCCTGGGCTGTGGCCACGGTGACAGCGAAGGGGCTCTTGTCAATGTTCTGTCCCGCGAACAGGACTGTCACCTGCGGGGGGACAGGGGGGGACACGGCACCTGAGGTCACCTGGGGGACACCCCTGAGTGGGGACAGTGAGGGGACACCCTGGGGACATCATCACTGGGGGACATTGGAGGCCCTGAGTGGGGACACTGAGGGGACACACTGGGGACTCCCCATTGGGGATACAAGGACATCATCACTAGGGACACTTGGGGACATTCTGAGTGGGGACAGGGGGGACACGTCACCTATTGTCGCCTGGGGGACATCCTGAGTGGGGACGGGGGGGGACATGTCACCTATTGTCACCTGGGGGACATCCTGAGTGGAGACACTGAGGGGACACCCCAGGGACCCCCTGTTGGGGACACCATCACTGGGGACACTGGGGGACATTGGAGG
>NW_010299732.1:0-474 GCF_000700745.2 Antrostomus carolinensis | reverse complement strand
ACATTTATTCAGGGTCTTCACTATAACAGGTACTGAGCTGTACGCCCCTGGGTTTCAAGCCTAATGCGAAGTACAAGACAGCTCAATGAGCGTTTGAAACTCTCGTGCCACATTAAATCTCGAGCCGTGCATTAGGCGTTTATTGTGTGACAAGCTGTGTCATGGCCGGCCTCACACAACCTGTTGGGGCCGTGCTCAGGTAACGGAGCTGCCGCCGGTGCGGGGTGGGGTGCGGCGCGGCGGGGAGCAGGCTCCAGGCTGCCCCGGGGAGAGGGACGCCTCCAGGAAGGACAGCGGCCCCGGCAGGGCTGGCGCCTTCGGGAGCATTAAAACAAAGCTGGTTTTCTTACCAAGCGCCCCTTTCAGGGCAGCGGCAGAGTGCTGGGTGCGTTACCGCAGGTCACGTACCCTGTTATACACGGTGTGTTTACGGACATGAATCTGTGGGATACTTCGCACAGAATTAAATACGTT
>NW_010299731.1:0-4350 GCF_000700745.2 Antrostomus carolinensis | reverse complement strand
TATAATTTTAAGTTTTCTTTTATTTCAATTACTAAATGGTTCTTATCTCCCCCTCTGAGTCTCCTTCCCCTTGCCCCCCAATTCTCTCCCCTGTCCCCTGGGTGGGGGAAGTGAGTGAGCGGCTGGGTTTGGCTGCCAGCCCAGTGCTGGCCCAGTGAAACCACCACAAACTCCCTGAGCCAGCTATTGCAATTCATCATCTAACACCTTTAGGAGTAAGTCACCATAGATTTTTTTTTTTTCCTTCCCCATTGTCTTTCCACAAATGAATGCACCCCCCCACCCCCTGCTCAGATGTGATGCAAAGATTTCTATACCTCAGGATATGCATTTTATAAATAAATTAGTGTGGACTATGTGCCTAATCAGGAGGTTGGACCCTGCAGAGAAGGAGATGCTTCTCGCTGGGCTGCAGCTCAGTCAGCAGCAGCTCGAGCTGCTTTATGGGAGCGTTTAAGAAGCAGCGTACACCTTCTGCAGGATTGCATCAGAGGGATATAAAACACTGAAATTATCCTAATAAATTATCATAATTGTGGCTGGCAGCATGTGGTAATTTAAAATAGATTAACAAGCCTTAAATATGAATAAATAATAAACATCTTCATGCATTGGGAATCTTATTCTGCTTAATTCTGAATGAATATTAATTACCCCTCATAAAGCCAATGCAACAATCGATCCGTGTGGAGAAGGCACAAGGTATTAAGTAGAGCAAATTGGACAGA
Organism: Antrostomus carolinensis; assembly: GCF_000700745.2. NCBI lineage: Eukaryota > Metazoa > Chordata > Aves > Caprimulgiformes > Caprimulgidae > Antrostomus > Antrostomus carolinensis. The sequence goes on along the minus strand of NW_010299731.1, from coordinate 3,622 downwards.
GCCCAGATGAATATTCTTATCATCAATTAAAGTCGGATTACACCGCCGCTCGCCTCTGTCACCAGCTGCCTAGTGATGAGAAGCAGGTTTTAAAACAGGGTCTGTGCTGTCTGTTGTGGTTTATATTCAATTTTATATCCCTCGTTTCCTGGCAGGGTTGGGTGGATCACTTGCTGCTGGGTGGGATGGTCAGGAATGATCCAGTGTCCCTGTGAGGAAAGCACAGGTGATGCTCGGCCATCGGAGTGGTGCTGGCAGCCGGCATCCCCCGTGCCACAGCGTGTCCTCCATCCCACCTGTGTGCAAATCCATGGGGCTGAGCATCAGGAGTCTCACCTCCTGACTTCTGCAGGCATGAATATCGTAGAAAAACTTTCTTGCTTGTCCAAATGACCCCTCAGGCCATGGTGAGTATATCAGGTAGGGCAGGATGGCATCCCAGGTGGCAGCGCAATGTGCTCTGCTTTGTCTGTGCAGAGAAGGGAGGTTTCAACCAGAGCAGAACGGAAGGCCTGCTCGGTTTTGAGTGGGAACATATGGAAGATGGATGAGAGTGAACATCTGCACCATCTGCTGTCAGGGAGCTCTATCCTTCATCCTCTCACCTCGCCGCATTGCTGTTGTGTTGGGATGATATCACACAATCCCAGAATGGCCTGGAGAGGAAAAGCCCTTTAAGCTCCTCGAGTCCAACCATGAACCCAACACTGACCAGTCCCCTATGACTAACCCATGTCCCTCAGCACTGTGTCTACATGACTCTTCAATCCCTCCAGGGATGGGGACTCCACCACTGCCCTGGGCAACCCCTTCCAATGCCTCAGAACCCTTTCAGCAAAGAAATTCTTCCTCACATCCCATCTCAACTGCCCTGGCCACAACTGGAGCCCATTTCCTCTTGTCCTGTCCCTTGGTCCTTGGTTGAACAGACCCACCCCCACCTCTCTCCACCCTCCTCCAAGGGACTTGCACAGAGCCAGAAGGTCTCCCCTCAGCCTCCTTTGCTCCAGGCTCAACACCCCCAGTTCCCTCAGCCAGGAACTCAGCACACTTGTGCTCCAGACCCTTCCCCAGCTCCGTTGGCTTCATTCCCTCCTGTTATTGCTGTTCTCCTAAGGTCTTTCTTTGGCAAATTGCTTTGCTTACCTGTAGACTTTGCTGGGAGCTCCTAAATGGATAATTCTCTCTGCTGCCTTTTTTCTGTGCGTGCCTTAGACAAATATATTTTGCTCGTACAGGAACTCAGCACACTTGTGCTCCAGACCCTTCCCCAGCTCCGTTGGCTTCATTCCCTCCTGTTATTGCTGTTCTCCTAAGGTCTTTCTTTGGCAAATTGCTTTGCTTACCTGTAGACTTTGCTGGGAGCTCCTAAATGGATAATTCTCTCTGCTGCCTTTTTTCTGTGCGTGCCTTAGACAAATATATTTTGCTCGTACACATTGCCTGTACCAGTGGGCATCAGGATCCTGTTTTTGGTGAACATACACCACATGCTGGCATATAAAATGAGCTGGGAAGGATAATTGGGGTGATTGGAGATGCAATGTCACACTGGGGCTGAGGTGAGGAGCTGTCAGGGGGTGCTGGCTGTGGCACAGGGCTTGGTACAGCAGGAGTGATGCTCCTGAGGGAAAATCCTGGGTAAAACTTGGGTTTGTGTACCAGCGTGGTCCCAGGGATGTGGGGATGGTGTTTTGCATCTTGGTTTAAATCATAAAGCCTGGCAGAGTTAAATGAAGGTCACTGGCTGTAAAACATGACAGGGATGTTTTAAGATGTGTCATAAAATAAACCGTAGCCTAGAAAAAGCTTACGCTGGTGTCTGCTGCAGGCTTTGGCCTCCATGTTAGAACTGCCTCGAGCTTCTGACATGGATGCGATTCGATGCCGTTACACCGTGTCTGCGATCTGCAGATACTGAATTCAAAAGTGTTTGGAGGCTGCTGGTGTCCTCAGGGTTTAAAGATAAGGGGGAAGGAGATTGGAGGGAGGAGGGAAGGAGAAATACGTCCTTGTGTCTTCCTGAGCCAGGCCAAGGGCTTGTTTTCAGGTCTACGTTGAGCTTGTGGACTGAGGTGTGGAAGTAAAGGGCATCCAGGAGGATATTGTTATTATCATTATTATTTTAATATCAGTATTATTTTAAGTTTTCTTTTATTTCAATTACTAAGTGATTCTTATCTCCCCCTATGAGTCTCCTTACCCTTGCCACCCAGTTCTCTCCCCTGTCCCTTGGGTGGGGGGAGTGAGCGAGCGGCTGGGTTTGGCTGCCAGCCCAGTGCCACCAGCACAGTAGCTTAAAGGAGGGTTGTTTTAAGATGGTGAGTGCTGGAGCGAGGACTGAGTTGCAGCAGTTCACGTGGACATCACAGCATCTGCACTGTGGGGGGATGTGAGGTGAACTGGCCAAAGCAGGTACAAAACACAGTGAAATTGGAACAGAATTATAAAGTAACTCTCTCTCACCCAGAGTTTTCTGGAAATACCATAAATCTGACAGGTCCATTTTAAAAATTATTTTTGTCTTTCGTGCTAATGTGACCATTTTTTATAGTGCAGGGACACGGCTTGATGTCAACAGGGACAGAAATCACTCCTGGGTGGTTTTTTCCTCCAGTGCCTGATGGTGTGAGCGATCGCTGCCCACCGACGTGACCCCTGCTTGGGTCAAACTGCTGCCATGGGCTGAGCTCTTGGGCTGTTTCCCAGGTGAAGGTGGTTGAGCACAACCTGCAGCAGATGAACCTGGCACTTAGAGGGCATCATCCCAAAAGCTGCCTGTAACCTGTGCTGTGCTAGCGGGAAGAATTGAAGTAGCAGCAAGATGGTCTAGCTGGGGACTGTTAAAAGCTTTTATTTTTATATATATAGATCCATTACTGAAGACTTCAAAGAGATTGTGCTCTGGTCTTTGCTGCAAAGGGAGCAAAGTGTTATGAGTTTGACCTGTCTGGAGAAGCTGTTCCTTTGCCTTGCTGCTAGGTGAGATTAAAACCCTGCTGCCGTATTGTATTGATCCCGAATAATTGCTTTAATAGCAGTCCTGGTGTAAACAATGAGTAGGTTTCTATCACTCAAGTAATGAAATTACATATATTTTTGCTGGGAAATAATTTATCCTGCAGCTCAATGTTGTCTCTACAGGATGAGGAAGCTCCTTGCTCTGAGCCTGGGTGGTACCAGCCCTCATGTCCCAGGAAAAATGAATTAGGGGGAAAAAAGAGGGGAGGGCAGAGGTTTGGGGAAAGAAATTCTTTAAGGTATCAGAGCAAGTGCTTCTGTTAGATGAGAAAATAATGGGTTATTTCTTGTATTGTGGGCTGTCATTCCAACAAAATGTCTCATGGTTTCTCTTTGTCTCAGCTCCTTTAGTAACACCCAGTGTGATTTCCCCCTTGTGCTGTTCTCCAGCTTAGGGTGATGCTCTTCAGTTGATCCTATATAAACTGTTTGGGGTTTGATTAGGAAAAGTCAGCAGCATCTTTCTCTTCCCTCCGCATCCCAGTCTATTCTGTGACCAAATGCAGACCTCTTCTTGCTCCTCTGGGGACAATCTGTTATTTATTTACATTGATTTACATTTCTCAATTTCCAGCAGAGAAGCCAACAGAATTTATAATAT
>NW_010299730.1:0-1584 GCF_000700745.2 Antrostomus carolinensis | reverse complement strand
CAGGGACCCCGCGCCCGTGCCCCAGCCCCCCAGCACACGTGTGGGTACACACATGGAGACCAGCCCCACGGCACACGTGTGGGCAGCACACATGGAGACATGGCCCCACGGCACACACATGGGCAGCACATGGAGACATGGCCCTGTGGCACACGTGTGGGTACACACAGAGACCAGACCCCCAGCACACACGTGGGCAGCACACGGAGATGCAACCACACACCACACGTGTGGGCATGCACTTGGAGACATGGCCCCATGGAACACACGTGGGTACACACATGGAGACCAGCCCCGTGGCACACGTGTGGGCAACACATGGAGACCAGCCCTGTGGCACATGCGTGGACATGCACATGTGGAGACCAGCCCTGTGGCACATGGGTAGGCAGCACACGGAGATGTGACCACACGCCACACGCGTTGACACGCACATAGAGACCAGCCCCATGGCACACGCGTGGTCATGCACACGTGGAGACCAGCCCTGTGCTGCCAACACGTGTGGGTCACACGGGCGTGGGTGAGGGGATGGACTCACGGACACGTGGTGGAGCCATCGCACGGGCACACCCATGTGTGCTCACACTGACACACGTGTGTCCTGTCTTGTGTGCACACTCACACACACACACACACATGCTTACATACGTGTGCGCGCTATCACGTGGGCTTTAGCACATGTATGCACACGCACACACATGTGCACACTCTCATGTGCATGCTCTGTCACACATGGACATGCTCACACATGCACGCTTACACACATGTGCACACTCTCACGTGCATGTTCTATCACGTGCACACACACACACGTGCATGCACACACACCCTCACACACACGTGCATGTGTACACACCCTACTGTGTGCACACACCCTACTGTGTGCACACACTATCACGTGCACACACACACACACACACACACGCACACACATGCACACATGCTCACACACACAGATGTGCTCACACACACGTGCATGTGCACGCTCTGTCACATGTATGCACACCCACACACGGTCACACATGCTCACACACACGTGTGTTCACACACACACACACACACACGCTCTCACACATATGTGTGCTCTCACACACGTGCACATGTGCACACTCACACCCACGGCTGCTCACACACACACATGCACACTCACACACTCATGCTCACACTCACACATGTGCACACTCACACCCACAGATGCTTGCACACGTGCACGCTCACACAGACACGCAGTCACACACACTCATGCTCACACTCACACACTCCCACTTGTGCACAGTCACGGGCACTCACAGCCATGAGCATGACAGACACACGCTCATGCACTCACACTCATGGGTCACTCACAGCTGATGAGCATGACACAGACACACACACTCACACACACTCACACACACTCACTCCCTCTCATGCTCCCACTCCCACTCACTCCGTGGGTCACTCACAGTCAATGAGCATGACACAGACACACTCTCACACTCACACTCACTCACACACTCATGCTCACTCCCACTCATGGGTCACTCACAGCTGATGAGTGTGACACTCACACTCAGACTCACAGGATGTCAGGGATTGGAAGGG
>NW_010299728.1:0-21374 GCF_000700745.2 Antrostomus carolinensis | reverse complement strand
TCCAATCCCCAACATTCTGTGATTCATTCATTCTGTGACCAAGGTGTGCTGGCACTGGGCTGTATCAGATCCCTGGTCGACTCTGCCAGTGCAGTTCTGGAGCATGGGGCAAGTGAAAATGTTCATTTTTAAGCAAGTGGGAGAATCCCTTGATCTGAAAACAGCTGGAGGGTCAATATGGGATATCACATACTCTTGCCCTGTTCTTGCTTTTTTGGTGTCTGCCTGTGACCACTGCTATGGACTCTTGGTCTCAACCCAAGGGGTCATTCCTGGGACCTTAACCTGTTTCAGGTCACGTCGAGGTAAATCTCAGCTCTTCCAGGTTGTGAAGGGGAGTTCAAGGACATACCTAAAAGGCAGAAAGAAAATATTTTGGACGGATTTAGGACAAGAGGAAATGGCCTCAAGTTGCACCAAGGGCAGTTGAGATGGGATGTGAGGAAGAATTTATTTGCTGAAAGGGTTCTGAGGCATTGGAAGGGGTTGCCCAGGGCAGTGGTGGAGTCCCCATCCCTGGAGGGATTCAAGAATCGTGTAGACATAGTGCTGAGAGACGTGGGTTAGTTGGGGACTTGTCAGTGTTGGGTTCATGGTGGGACTCAATGATCTGAAAGGTCTTTTGCAATTGAGGCAGTTCTGGGATTCTGGGAAAAATATCATCTCACTTCTGTTTCTTGTCTTTATTTCTGCTCCACAGAATAAAAAAAAAAGGGGGATTTAGGACTGAGTATTTGGGTTTGGGCTTTGAACAGGACATGAGGTTGCACTCCAAACCTCACTGTTTCCCCTAGATTGGCCAAAGGAGACAAGCACAGGAGCAACGCTCTGATCTCACTCTCCGTCTCCCAAAGATAAAAGCAGCCAAGCCATAAACAAGGTTTTAAAAAACATCAACTGAAGATGAAGAGTTCCCAAAATACAGCTGCATTATCGAGGAGCTCACACAGCAAAGCACTCCCTCCTCGCTGCCCTTCCAGCCCCACTTCCCACCCAGAGCCACCCTCCCCAACTCAACCCCCATCTCACTCCTCATCTCCCCATTGCAAGTGGGGCCCAGGGCTGGCAAATAATTCAAGCTAAAACGTACCCATCTCAGAAGAGCTTTTAAAAGGCTCCATGTTTCATTGTGACAGTCACTAAACAAAGGTTCTGCTGTTATTGTCTCAAAATGATCCCGTATGGAGGAAGGCGTCTCAATTTGCTGCTGCCACCGCTGATGTCGAGGTGCAAACTTCTGCGAAGCAACATGAAACACTCCATCTTTAGGTAAACGAAGCGTTGCAATGGTCTTTCATTTTCTCACAGCAATTGATTTCACTTTTCAGAGCCATCCCAAACTCACTGGCCACAGCTCAGCCATAGGAGCAGGCAGGTGGTTCTTTGCCCATCTCCAACCTGGAGCTCTGCTGTTGCACCAGCCTGGTGTCCGGGTGGCAGCAGCATGGGGAGGGGAAGCTGTGGGACATGCTCTGCCACCACAGTGTCCCAGCAGTCCCTGAAGAGCGGCAAGGACAGGGTGGATGCTCCTGGTAGATGTGACCACCTGGCTGCAGGGGGCTGGAGGAGAGGGCCCTGCAGCTTCGTTACACCCTGGACACTCAGCAGGACTTGAGTGACCGTGCTCAAACCATCACGGTGCAGCAGGATTTTGCAAGAAGTTGTCAGGATTCCATATCTGGGAGGTTTTACCCATCCTGCTGGACTGGCAGCAGTGGGCAGCTACCTCCCCTGACCTGACCACCATCTCCTGTGCAACAAGCCCTCATCCTGCAAGAAACATTGACCTCCCAACAGGCGGTTATTAATTAGTGCATTGGCCTCTTTATTCAAGGTGCACACTGGCCTCTAGTGGTGCAGAGACAAATCCTTTGCGACATGAACTCTGGAGATGCTACAGGAACGGGTGACAGCACAAATGAGATCGGTGGTGCCTATATACACACAGATATATGTCTGGGGTTTTGTGTATTTATATCTACACACAGCCTGGGAAGGAGTGGCTGGAGAGCTGCTGGGCAGAGAAGGACCTGGGGGTGTTGGTCAACAGCAGCTGAACATGAACCCGCAGAGTGACCAGGTGGCCAAGAAGGCAAATGGCATCCCGGTCTGGATCAGCACCAGTGTGGCCAGTAGGAGCAGGGAAGTTCTCTTCCCCAAATCCCAGCATTCTGCAGGTGGAGGGTGAAGGGTGCGAATGACTTTTTGGGGGATGATGAGGCTAAAGTTGTGGCTGAGTATAGAGTTGGCTCAGTTCCTCTTGAGGGAAGCTCACCAGGGTTGAGACCAGCCTGCAGGAAGGACATGACCAGAAGGAATAAATGTGGCTGACATAGAGCAGGCAGAGATGTCCTGTGCTTGTCCCAGTTTGTCCCTCTCTCCCAGCCCTTGCAGACATCATTCCCCCACTTCCTCTGTGACAGGGAAGATCTTGGTGTCATTCATCTCAGCACTGGTGTCCCTCCAAACTCTCCAAACTAAAGATGAGGTGATACACATCAAGACTAAGAAATTAAAAGATTTTTTTCAAACCACAGCACATCAGTCTGTTTGGTTATCAGTGTGCCAATTAATTGTCCCTATTAATCAAAGATGATGGTGAACTTCATATGGTCTACCTCTGATTGCTGTGTAGAGATACACATATATATATAAAGAACCTTTCTCATACTTATGGATTCTTTGGGTTTCCTCTGGTCATTTTCTGGTTTCTAAGCCTTTAAACTACATCCACATCACTCTGTGCTTTTCTCTGCAAACACCAGGACACAAGGGTGAAGCAGAATGAAAATGGAATCTTTATGGTGCATGTCAGCTCCGACTCCTTGGCAAACTGTTCTGGTTCAGGAAACAGCTGCACTTCTGATGAACTGAGAATTTTACCACCTGAGAGTTTTGTGCAAAAACATTCACCAAGCTCTACTGGAATATTTTTTTTTTTCCAATTGTATATGAATTTTTGGTACAAGTGCAGCTTCAGGAGCTACAGCTATAAGAAAAACACTGTATATCATGAAGACTTGCTGGACAATCCTGACAATTCAAAAATTCAAAGGATCAAGTATATAGACAGATAGGAAAGATGGGGCTGTCTGCCTAGGAGCTCGCACTCAAACTACACTCACATCACTGTGGTCCAAGGGCAAGCTGTAATACATCAACCATCTGCAAAACTGCTGTGAACCCCCTAAACACCACAAGAGACAGCAGATAAAAACCTGGGGGTCTCTATAATCTCGTGACTATTAAACGTTGATCAAAATGTTTGCCATTCTACCAGCAAAAATATGCCCTGGCAGAAATCAGACGCTGCTCATCTCAACACAAAGGTCTCCTTCCAACCACCCCAGAAGGGTGCTGTGTGAGAAGGGCTGTGAGTTTTGCTGGAAGAGTTGGGTTGTCACTCCAAAATGACTCCATGTGAGCCACTGCAGCCATGTACTCACGCGGTCCCAGGGCTGGGGTTTCAGCCAGGGACACCCCCCAGTTGGCTGATTTCCACCCTTCCACCATACAGTGAAATAGAAAAATGTTACTGTGAACAGAAACACAGCCCTGACCCTCCTGGTGTGAAGACAGCACAAACCCACCAGCCTGGTTTCCTTCTCGAGGGCTTTTCTCTGTAGTTTCTTTGTACTGAACCTGGACAGTTTGTTTAACCAAAAACATTTGTCTTCAAATAGTTTTGTTTCATCTGTACAATTGCTCAGCATTTCATCTGACAACACATGCTGAGCAGGACCAGAAGAGCCACCTAAGCCTTGGAGATGCCATCAGGAGGCAAAACACCATGGGATTGCCCATTCCCACTTGGTCCCCCTCCCCCCCCACAAGCCCTGCTCCTGGTTGTCACTGTGTTTGTAGGAACTTTCCACCTCTGAGTCTTTGGGTAAGTTTGCTTTAAATTAGTCATCAGCATTAAAAGCTCTGTGGGGGACTGACAGACAGATGGCAGAAAGACAAATAGGCAGCTGGCACGACTGCAGAGCATCATTTCCTTAGAAAACCAGGCAAAAAATGGGATGTGTGTCATCAGAAAGCTTTTCAGAAGGGGCTCAGTGCAGTCAGTGGTGGGCAGGGGAGATGGACCACAGCCCCAGGCTCCTCTTCCACCAGTGCTGGTCAAGGAGAGCTGGTGGAGATGAGAGGACAGGAGAACAAGGGCCAGACAGCCAGGTACATTAGGAAATAAGAAAGGCTCTGAAAAATATAAATAAATTACAGCCTCACTTGAGAAAAGCTACAGGATCTCCAGGGCAGAGCACAGGCTGGGACAAACTGAGACACGGAGAAAAGAGATCTTCTCTGGCCCCTTCATCCTATGGGCTGAGAAGCCAAAGTAGAGTAGCAGAGAGAGAGATGATCACCATGAAGGACCTGACCCCAGCATTAATTCTCTCTCTAATGCAAGAAGGAGACTTGAGCTCCCCAGCAAGCCACATGCATTGTCATAAATATTTCTGCTTAGTGACAAACATAAAAAGGAACAGGAGTCCTTGATCCAGGCTCAGCAAGGACACGTTTCTTTTTGTCCCACAGTGAAACAAGGCAAACAAAAAAATAAAATCAGAAAATGTTTTGACTCCCTTTTGAAACATTTTGACTTCCCTCCAAGATATTCCCATGGGTGCTTGGACATCATTTAATATTGAAAACAGCTTTTGTGCCTTTGTAGTTTGAATTCTCACATGCAGGTGCCATCTCAAAACAAAAGGGGGAAGGTTTTGTTTGGAGATTTTGAATCAAATTTTTTTCTTTCTTTCTTTCTTTCTTCTTTTTTTGTCAACTACCAAGTGAAACATTTTGTTTAAAAAATGCCTAAACAAAATATTTTGACATTTCCAAAATGTTCTCCTGTTCCCTTTAGCCAAAACACGTTGCTATATTCAAAGCATATTCACAGATCCTTTCAACCCTTCCAAAACACCCTGGTTTTGCTGAATTTCATGCTAATGGAGAGATGGTCATGCAGCCATGCAGGTTGAGGCAGGGGCAGGGAGCATGGGGAGAATCTAGGTGAGGTTTGAGGAGTCGGAGAGGGAAAAGTGATGGGGGCTTGTGGGTTGCCAGGAGGATGGTGAGGAGGAGGTGGGGAAAAGCTGGGACAGGGTGAGGGGCTCCTGGTAGGGATGGAAAGGAGCTGGGCAACTGAGTAGCTTCATGGGTGCGGGTGGTGGGGCTCACAAGGTAGCACAGAGGGAGCATCATGGATGCTGATGGGCAGAGGAGCTTGGGCAAAATGGGGCCAGACACAGCTTTTGTGCCCCTCACCTGTGGGATGGCTGCCATGTGGAAAAGGAAGACCCTTCCCTGCTGCCCACCACACCATGCAGACACTCGGATGTGTGCCCTGGGTTGTGAGCCCCTTTCTCCTGACTCATCAAAACTACTGATGGTGACTACTGATGGCAACTACTCTGCTTTCCTCTGTGGAGAAGATGGGAGAAAAACAAAATAACCACATCTGAGAGGCTCTAGTGAACGCTGCTTACTGGCAGCCGTGCCCGCTGCCGCACGCTACAGGAGCTGTGTCAGCAGCAGTGAGCTGTGCTGGGAAGGGGACCTGGCCACCAGCACTGCGGGAAGCTGCTCCCCATGTCTCCATCCCAGAGTGTGTCCACGGTGGATAGGTCCCTGTCCACCCTGCATGTTGAGCTGGAGGGATGGGGCTCCGTGAATCCACCAGGATGCAGAGCCCGGCCATGTGCCTCCACCCTTCCAGGCTGGCCATGACTATGGGGGTAGAATTGAGGCTGGATGGAAGTCTTCTGCAGAAGGGCTAGTGGAGGTCCATCAAGCTGTGAGCTGTGGGGCTGATGGTGCAGTGCTCGAGCTAACCCTGCAAGCCAGGGAAGGAGGCAAACCTGCAGCTGAATTCAAGAGAGAGGTATCTGCAGAGCTTTTACCCTTTTGGGTCCCATCCAAACCTGTTTCCATGGCAAAGCACGGTACACACTATCGGCACAATCAGCCATGGGGTGACGTCTCCTTGTGCCTGTATTTCCTGTTATTTTACCGGAATTACATGTGGATTCGTAGGTGATTCACGGGGTTCATGACCTTCTCAGATAATACATTATTGGGGACACTGTGGGTGGCTGCTATAATTAGTGACTAATTTCTTGAATTCGGTAGCACAAGCATCACGTCATCTTGTCAACCCTGGTCCCAGCTGGCTCTGCACAGACCACAGCAGCAGGGTGACCAGAGGAAATGCTGCATCTTTCACATCCCCCCAACAAGTGTCCCTGGTTTGGAGCACAGGTGTAAAGATACATGATGGGAAGGTGCTACAGGGCTGCAGAACTCCTGAAAGGCCCATGTCCACATTCATGACAGCATCTCCAAGCTCTACTCCCACCATAGCTGGAGCTGTCCTGCCCCAACACACAGCAGGCAATGATGATGACCCACATACCCTACAAAATGACAATCCCTGGAGCCCCACAACAGAGAAGCCCCTGTATCTGCAACAGCAGAAAAAAGAGGATGCTGAGAGGAAGGCAAAAATAGGAGTTTGGGGAAGACTCCTGGGGGCTGGGGTTTGTTTGATGTTTGCAGCATCACCAGTGGCAGTTGATTTGGAAGCCCAGAATCTGGGCCTGACCTCATCCTAGGATGGCTCATGTAGATGACCCAGACTGAGAGTAGCAAATAAAAGATTAGAAGAAATCTAGTGAAATATCTCAGGATGAAGACAATTACTATTTCTTGAAGTACGGGGAAAATTCCCTGTTGGCCAAGTTAGATGAAGGCTCTGCAGAAAGCTCTTAGCCTTCCTCTGGTACTGATCATGAGCCAAGACATGACCAGGTGGGTCATCCCCAGAAGCTTTAAAGGGACCCAGATTTCCAAAAAATGCAGAGCAGGCCTCTACCTCTACCTCTACCCTCCACCACCTCTCTGAGCCTACCTGTCACCATTGGCGCTTTCCACATAACCTAACACGATGTGGGGTCTTCTGCAGGGGACTCAGCAGTTCTCCGTCTTCACTGTGCCATTACAAGACCAGTTTCCCCAGCAGAAGATCTGGACCAACAGTTTTTCCTCACATCACCAGCACAAAGCTGCACAGATGGAGGATTTCAAGGGGAAATTATTTAGATAAGAGATTATCAGGTATACTTCAATGTCAGCTGAGTTTATGGGCTTAATGCAGAATGATGAATCACCCATCCAAATACATATTGTTTTCCCTGGAGGCACTGTCCTGGGAAATTTAGTTCCTTTTGAAAGGCCTTGGAAATAATTTCTAACAAATAATCCAAAGTATTGCCAACCCCACATGTTCTAAAACTGGGAGTCATGTGTCAGGAGATTGGCCTAAAAGTCATGAGATCTTTCCTTTCTAGCAGTTTTCTAGTCTGCTTTCTGAACCTTTCTTGTTCTCTTGCCCATTTTTCAAGCTTTCTGCTCTGCTCCCCACTCCTGGCTATGTTTTATATATATATTTTAAAAAGAAGCTGGTGTTCCCCTGAGATCTCTCGACTCCTGTACCTGGACCTTTCAAACATGAGCAGCATGCTGTTTATTCACTTCTCCTATTCTCACGGTGCTGGAGAACATGGTTTGCCCAAAAGCATTTGCCATCCAAACCCAGGCATCACATCACTGGTGCCACCAGTGCCCAGAGCAGAGCTGCTTGTTGGGTTTGATAACCCCCTTCACTGATGGGGAACCGGGCGTGGATGCTCCTGCTCCCTGGCATCTCTCTGTCCCTGGCTTTTTCCAATCATCAGTGGTTTTGCTGGGGTTTATCCAGGACATCCTGTGTTGCCTCTTTGGCTCATGTCATCTTTTGAGGCTCTGTGGGGTGACTTTGGCAGTGACTCCCATTCTCCACTCCAGGGAATAGATGCAGAGGGACTCACATCCCAAGCATGGCTGAAGCCAGGAGAGCAGCTTCCTTGCTGTTTGCTTGTATATCCCCAGCCTGGGCACAGTCCTGACTCATTGTTTCTCTACCACCCTCTCCTGCCTCTCACTCCAAGCTTGGTGGTCCTCTTTCTTTCTACCTCCTGAACCTTCATTACTGGGCAGTCCTTCTTGGTGCCCTTTTCAACCATCCTTCTCAGGAGAGGCATCTTCACTCCCACCTGGTAGACTACCATGAACAAAGCCTGATGGCCAGAAGATTAGAGACCAAACTGAGAGCTGCCACAGGTGCCTTCCAGTGCAGCAGATCTTTTGGCCATCTCCATGGCCAGCCCATGCTTTTGGGGTATCAATATCCATCTCTCCTTGAAATGAGACATGGAGCAGTTAGAACAAGTCCAGAGGAGGGCCACCAGGATGATCCGAGGGCTGGAGCACCTCTCCTATGAGGACAGGCTGAGAGAGTTGGGGCTGTTCAGCCTGGAGAAGAGAAGGCTCCAGGGAGATCTTCTAGTGGCCTCCCAGTACCTGAAGGGGCTCCAAGAAAGCTGGGGAGGGACTTTTCATAAGGGCAGTTAATGACAAAACAAGTGGAAATGGGTTTAAGCTGAAAGAGGGGAGGTTTAGATGAGATATTAGGAAGAAGTTCTTCACTGTGAGGGTGGTGAGACACTGGAACAGGTTGCCCAAGGAAGCTGTGGCTGCTCCTCCCTGGAAGTGTTCAAGGCCAGGCTGGATGAGGCTTTGAACAACCTGGTCTAGTGGAAGGTGTCCCTGCTGATGGCAGGGGGGTTGGGACTGGATGAGCTTTAAGGTCCCTTCCAATCCAAACCAGTCTATGATTCTATGATTCTATGACCCTCATCAGTGGCTCTCTCTGGAACAAAGTGAGCTCAAGCAACGGTTGTGACAGGAGGTGTCATAGGAAGTGGCTCACAGCACGACCAGAGCTCCTCATGACCAACCCTGGGGCCCAAGGGCTCAGGAGCTCTCTGAAATACTGGAGATCATGGGTGCTTTGATGGCAAATTTTTACCTTTTCAGTGGACATTAGAGGGGAATAATTTGTGCCGAGCAAAGGCTGCAGCAGTTTGCTGCCTCTATCTGATCATCTCCCCTGATGGGTGCTCAGCCCTATCTGATCCAGCAGTTATTGAAAACTCGGCTGAGTGTGACTGGGATCATTTTTCAGGGTTTTCATGTTGCTCTTTAACCACGGTGAAAATTAAAGATCCAAGCGTGGAACAGGAGAAAGCTCTGTACTTTCACTATGATACTTTCTGGTAATGAGATATTTATTAATGTTCATTTCTTCTTAAAGGAAACAAACCAAACCCAACCCCTTATCTCTCTCTCGGTGTTTAAGTTATGAGTAACACAGGAAGCTATTAGGCCATGAGACAGCAAATACACCCTGCTTGGGAGCCTGTGGGTGTAGGAGATACAGCGATAAAACCAAGATAGATCAAATCACTCCCATTTACCTCCAGCTTTCTGCAGCTCTTGAAATGATGTAGGGATCTAAAGATGCTTTGTCTTTTTTATGAGAAAAGCAGCTGTGATTTAGCAGTTTAATCACTTTTGTCACAAAGAAATGCAAAACAAAGCCCAGCACCAGGTTATATATTTTTTTTTCAAAGCTGTGTTTTGTTTCCCATCAGTAAGAAACGATTTTAACTTCTAACGGTGGGCTGAGACAGACACGTACCCAATAAAGCCATTGCTTATATGGTGGCCAGGCTTAGATCAGCTCCCTGAAATCACTGTCCCACTAAGGGCTTAGTGATGATGTCCATGGCCAAAACCTGCTGACTTTGGGTGCTCAGTAGGTCTTCATAGGCAGCTGGTTGACTTGAGGGTGATTTGGGTGATAGCCACATAACAAAGAGCTGCCTTAGCACCAGGCAGGATTTGGCTCGTAGGTTTTTGCCCTACGTTGACTTCTGAATGACCTTGTTCAACCAGCAGGATCAAGCCCTGGCTGCTGGAGCTCTCTTTTGCAGACGACCTGTGTTCTGGCAGACTGAATTCACTCCCACGCTCCGGACTTGCAAACTCCTCACTGCTCTGCTCACAGGTACTGGGGTGAGATGAGATGAGTTTCTTAAGAAGAAAATGCAATGAAGTAATTATTTCCTTTGTTATTATAATCACACCCATGTGATTTATTAGCAGGGCTGGAAACTTCACAGACCTCTGCCAAGGAAGCTGTGGGTCTCACCAAACCGTGCCAGCTCTGCTCCCACCCCAACCACAGCTCCTTCAGCCAAGCAATTTCCCAGCTGCCCAGCTCCTCACAAGCTTTGGGATCTTTCTTGTAGACCCCTTCCCATGCCCTCTTCCTTTGCTGCAGCCCAGCTTTCCTGCTCACTACTTGGGAAAGGGCCATAGAGCACCCAGAAGAACCCAGCTCCCAGCCTTGGCCAGTGTAGGTGGGAGATGTAAAACTATTACCGACCCCCATGATGAGTGTTTGCTAAATAAGATTTCTCCAAAGGTTTGTGAACAGCCAAACTGGGTCATATGTGCACAGGAAAAGCAAAACATCCCCATGGCAAAATGGCCATTCCTTCCCAGGCTCCAAAGCCTTGCTAAACCTTCCCAAAGAAAGGCCCATCAGTTCACTCTGAGTTTGTAATTCATCTTTTTTCACCTATGCCTTAAAAATGGTGGCCAAAGGGTTCCAAACTCCTGCTGCTGCCAGCCCAGACACGAGGGGTTATACAAGATCTGGAAGTTTGGGTTCCTCAGTAGCCTTCTTATAAAGCCCAGTTTTTATTTCAGATATTTACTGGCTTTGATCTATGACTGGATTCCCGTGTCAGGCCATGGCAGTGCAGTAAAAGCTCTTGTTGTGCTGGTTGCTGGACACGTGTCCAAAGACTCAAGACAAAGACTAGAAGGGGAAAAGTCTTCATGGGGCTTTTGAGAAAAAGTCACCCTCTGCCACTTCTCTTTAGTGAGCAACGAGGGTTTCCCACCTGGGCACTGACTGGGTGGGTCAGTAGTCACTGGACCACTTAGGCAGAGGCACTGCATGGTGCTTCTTATGGAGAAAGACCCCTTCACAGGGCCTACACCAGCATCCCAGCCAGCCTTGGCCAGGAGACATGCAGGTACAGTGTCCTTGTCCTGCCCTGGCTGCACATCCCTCCCTGCCCCAGAGGTGAGGAAGGGGAGGCTGCTAAATAACACAGGCAGGAACCAGGGAGCGATCCTTGGCATCACAGGGCTGAGGAAAGTGCTCCAAAACCTTTCCTCTATATATCCAACACCTCTCTCAATGACAGCAGAAGGACCTGGTTGTGGTTACCAGAGGAATTCCATGCATCTCCCATCTACACTGGCCCATGGAAACCCATGGGAAATCCCACCCTTTGGTACCAACATGGGAGAATGAACATCTCTGCACCTCAGCAGCCATCCCATCACACCCTGTGGCTACTGAGGGGCACCATGAAAGCATAAGGCTTGTTCATGGGCTGGCAGTGTCCATGGCCAAGGGGACCCTCATCCTGCCCTTTCTGCCCACCACAGAGCCTCTAGCCCCAGCCCCTGTGTCTGTGTGGGAGCAAAGCAGGGCAGATGCTTGGGCATGTCCAATGAACACAAGTCACCTTTTGCTCATGGAAGCAGTTTCTGCCAGTCCTTCAGGCATGCCTCCAGGTGCTACAGGGCTCAGTGATCACAACACCCCTGTCCTCATGGGTGGAAAGCTCTCATGGGCCATAGCAAAGCTTGGAAACAAGACCCAAGGGCAGGTGCCTGCATCCATGAAGAGCTTATGGAGACGTTTCAGCTCAAGTTCATGCGAACTGAGAGGTGCTTCACTGCAAAAACATCTCTTTCCTCTTCCCTCACTCCTCCTCTCCTCTGTCAACAGTAATGCTTGATGGCACCTCCACCAATTGGATGTACCTTACTACCTAAGTCTACCTGTTCATACATCCCATTTAGGTGGGAAAACAAGTGTGATTGATTGTACCGTTAAAAATGAAGCTCAGCTCTGCAGCAGGTCATGGCACCAGTCCCTGCAAGGCCACCATCCAGTGTCATTTGGTGGCACAGCCAGCCACAGCAGCAAACCTAGGTTGGAGGAGCCTGACAGCAGCCATGTTCTTAACAGGGGAAATATGCAAAATCAGGACTTTCTATTTTAGTAAGTCCAGGCCAGGTGGAGCCAAATGAGAATTTCCTAATTACTCTGTTTTGGAGTATTTGGAAACATTACTTTGGAAAGTGTGGGCTTGTCAGAACTGGAATTTTTCCCTGCAATGTGTTAGGTTTTCTGAAATTTGGGTTGAAAAAGGTTTCTCTGGTCTGGGAAGAATAGCTGGTTAAAATCAAGGATTAAAGAAAATCACCTGTGCTTAGGAGCTCTCATTGAGGAGGCTGATGACCAGGTGTGAGCTGGCTGCTCCAGTAAATAAGCATTTAGCCCTTCCAGTTGTTCAAATGGAGAGCATTGAGTGGAGAGACTGGGAGACCCTCATCACAGTGTGGGCTGGATGGGAGCGAGTCTACCAGTGGTTGTGGGGAAGGACCACACCAGGACCATCCTTATTGCGGCCATTCAGCACTTGAAGGGACCTATAAGAAAGATGGGGACAGACATTTTAGCAGGGCCTGTAGTGATAGGACAAGGGGAAATGATTTTAAACTAAAAGAGGGGAGATTTAGACTAATTGTAAGGAATAAATGTTTTATGCTGAGGGTGGTGAAACCCTGTCCCAGGTTGCCCAGAGAGGTGGTAGAAGCCCCATCCCTGGAAACATTCAAGGTCAGGTTGGACGGGGCTCTGAGCAACCTGATCTGGTTGAAGATGTCCCTGCTCACTGCAAAGGGGTTTGGACTAGATGGTCTTGAAAGGTCCCTTCCAACTCAAACCTTTCTATGATTCTGTGATTCCATGATCTGTTCCCAGGTGGGTCTGGAAGGAAGCAGGAGATGAGAGCCACAGCCTCAGTGCTGTCCTACTGGCCGTGCTGAGGGCTGGAAAGGGCAAGTCTCGTTGTCATGAGAAATGTCAGAAAGCCACGTTTGCACTGCAGCCCAGAGTGGGAACGTGTTTGCAATCGCAACCGGCGCTGCAGAGCAGAGTAACCGCTCCTCACCCACCTCTTGGGGTGCAGCACGGAGCACCAGCACCTCTGATCTCTATCACTGCACCGCTTCATTTCCCAACACCGCGCTGCGATGACAGCAGTTGTGAGATGAGCTGGCCGATTTACCTCCACAGTATGACCGGAGGCTCTGGCAATGGCACGGCTAGAGAGCCACAGGGTGCTCCGGGGGTAAGCTGGGTGGTTTGGGTGACACCAGCAGACCCCTAAAAAGTCATAACTCCAGCTTTGGTAGAGTGGACAGCCCCACAGACTTTATTAGCAGGGCTGGAAACTTCACAGACCTCTGCCAAGGAAGCTGTGGGTCTCACCAAACCACACCACCTTTGCTCCCTCCCCAACCACAGTAGGACCCCAGGCTGGACTGCTGCACCACTTGACTGCTCCATCCACCCCAGTGAGACCCAGCTGGCATGCAGGCACTGCAGGCAGCACCGGTACTCATGCCAACGATGCTCAGGTGTCAGCCCAACCACAACCAAACTTGTCCAAAATCTCGAGAAGAGCCAAGTGCCACACATGGCAGTGCCTGGAGAAGGATGTGATGCACCCTGAATTTCCATTGCTTTGGCCAAGGACCAAGGTCTCCCAGATTTGCTTTGTTTCCTAAAATCTCAGCCTGGAGCCATGCAGCTCAGTTGAAAATCTCAGCTGTCAGTAAGAAGTTATGTTTCTAACACCGGGGGTAGCAAGATGAAGGTGGAAAAGGTCTTTGACAATTTAAGTCTCTGAAACAAGGAGGTAAACAGGTGGAGCTCACAAGTTTTAAAAACCTCATAATTTTGCAGCCCATATCCTGATTGTTGAGTCCTCAAACCCAACGCAAGGATCATTTACCATCTGCTGTGGAGACTGCTGAGGACTCTCGCAGAAGACAGTTGGAGCTTCCCTTGACTCTAGGTTAAAACACCCGTCACTAATCTGCAAAAGAAATCTCTCAGAGTATTTTTCATTGGATTTTTTTTCTACTTTCAGAGAGCAGGTGGAAGTTTCAGAATTTCGGCAAGGTCATATTTTCCAGCTATGAAAACAGCTCTTTCACCTGTACACATGTATACAAATTCAGAGAGTATATGTTGGTATAAGGTATTACCCACAAAGACTTGTTAGATTAAAATCTAGATAAGCTTAGTCATCTGAATTTCAGCTACATTTCACTTGGTTCACTACATTTTTTGAGTGAATGATACAAGATATTCTCCAAAATGCCTTTAAAACACCCAAGTATGGTTCAGCACAGTCCTAACCCATTTCTAATGTTAAGCTTCACAGAGGTTTGTTACACCACAAAAAGAAACAAACAAAAAAAAACCCCAACAAACAAGAAAGGGGAAAAGACCGGAAATGAGCCCCAACAACGAGGTCTCACAATGAGCAAAATTCAACTGAGATCCGGTGGCAGAATCCTATCAAACCTGGTCCCAACTCTGCAGCATGTTTTTGTGGTAGGGTGGAACCTTGTCGTTGTTATTTACTTGTTGGTACTCATCCAGTTTTTGAGAAATCACAACTGAAAATTTGACAGGCAGAAGCCACAGCACTAGATGTTTGACACTGAAAAGCAGATGTGACACAGGGACTCACGAAGGCAACAACCGATCAGTTATAAATGCATGGTGGCCCCAAAAGGCTGTAGGAAGGGCACAAGGGAAGGTCCTGTGGACCCCACCACCCATGGCATCCTCTACCCACTCTGAGCTGGAGAGAACCATGCCATGATGGACGAGTGGCTGGGGTGACCCTTTGTACCATTGCTGGTTTCTTCTTTGTACACCAGTAAACAAAACAGTTGGGTTCTCCAAGGACAAGAAGCACAGAGGCAGGTGATTGTCCTTCTGCTCAATCACTCCCAGGATGGATGTCCATCTGTGGAGTTCAGGAGATGTCCTACCATGCTGACATTGATGGGAACCTGCTTCTGTTTTGGCAGAGCTGGAAGGTCATTGCAGGGAGTTTGCATTGCCAGCTTGTCATCTTCCCATCCGGAATCCTGTCCTTTCAGAGTCCATGGCCACCGTGTCACCTCACTGCCTCCAAGGAGCTTCACAGCTGGAGCAGTGAAGAATGTCTCAACACACACACTTTGTCTGACATGAAAGCAGACACAGCACTTGTCTTCAAGGCTCTCTAGCAGGATTTAAACAACAAAGGAGAAATAAATCTCACCTTCAAATAAGAGAGGAAAGAGCCCTCCAGCCCACTGACATTTGGAGATTCAGACAGCAGCAGCAGAACTGCCATGAAGACAGTCCTCTCGTGACATAGCTGCTATTTGACCACTCATAATAATTGCTTACAAAAAAGGCACAGAGATTTCGTTAAAAATAATCTTTTCCATGTTGGCAGCTTTGTCAGCTGCCTGACTCCTCTGCAGCCAGCAGCAGAACAGGCTTCTCCCTGGGGGAAGTGGAGACCAGAGCATCACAAGGGCCCAGCAAAAGCAGTAACCTTCCCAGGAGCTCCCCTGGTCCTACGACCCCAGGAGCCACCATGGGAGGATGACAGCAGAAGGACACAGGGAACCATGGGGCAGTTGTCTAAGCCAGTTTGGACAACAAGGTGTTTTCCCAAGTGCTGCTATAAGGACTCCAGTGAGAAGCTCCAAGCTCCTTAGAAAGGCGCAGCAGAAGAGATGAGAAGTTGAGGAATGAAAGAACACATGAAAATTTGGGATCCTGGAGGGGTGGGTTGCTGGGGACCTGTCTGGACAGCCCCATCACTGAAGAGGTCCAGAGCAGCAGCAGACAGAAAGGCATGGCCAGACAGGGATGGACAGTCTGGTATGCTGTCATGGTGACAGGGCTGTGTCTCATGGTCCAGAGGGGCAGGAGATCTCTGGAGAGACAGACCAGTGACTCAGGAGTGCAAAACTGCCTTCAAAACAGTTCTGGTTGACCGCGAAGGGAGTGGGTGGTTAGCCACCAAACCCTGCTCTGAAAAGTTACTGCCAGTGAAAACATGCTTGATTTTTATCAATAATCCCAGAACAACAACCGAAAACTGAAAGTTTTGTTTTTAAAGAGAAGTCTTCGTTCTTTCAGTTCTCTACAAACCACCAAATATTTGCCAGAGAGGTGTCAACACAAACACCTCAGCCAGCACCTTCCTTTCTGGCTGGCACCTCTGTCCAGGCTGTGGCAGAAGTGGCCAGTTCTGGGTTGGTTCTCACCATCAAAAGCTGTCCTTGTCCATGGCAGCAAAAGGGGATGTTGAAATGTCCCTACAGTCCCACTGGGAGCTGCATAGCTGAGGAGCTGAGGCCTTAGGGGAGTCCTTCAGGTGACAGCCCATGGATGTGGAAGCAGCATCCAGATTCCACAGGGTGCTGGGATGAGGGATGCCACCCTGCCTTATGGATGTCATACATCTAGCATACTTTGTGCAGCAGCAGTACAGTAATTTTAGGTTGAAAGAAAAAAAAAAATAGAGGTAATGTTGGAGAGGAGAGAAGTGACTCCTCCAGATCCATCCTAGTGCATCTCCATGCGGTTCATGCTGCACTGCAGAAAGGTGTCAGCTGGGAGCAGGCTGCACTCACCTCTGTTCTGACCTTTACCTAACAGCAGGAGATCCTTGTTCAGTGACAAGTTTCAGTGAGTTTGTTTTACACGGTCATAAACTGTGGAATAAAATGTCTCTGTCATCTCTCTGTGTTTCCAGAGAGCCACATTGCTTCTCTCCAGCTGTAAACTCAGCCCTTCCTACCACATTCATCACACACATGTGAAAGGTGGAGGATTCTACCAGCCGTACAAGTTTTTAGAGCTTTGAGGTCAACACCCTGGCTGCACTGCAGCTGATAACCAAACATCCCAGTCCTTTCCCACCATGCATGGAGTAAGGCTGAATAACCCTTCTTGTCTCTTTTTTTTTTTTTTTAATATCTTTGCAAGCTCACTAAGAAAAATCAAAGGTGCCGAAGGTAGTCCCTCCACAGACATCCCTGACTCGTGGGGTGAAGGGGCTGAGAGCAGAGAGACCCTCACCTCTCCCCTGCTCACACCCAAAGGCTGGGTACCTGCTCCTTGGCCATTGGGAACAGGATGAACTAATGTAAAAGGGAAATGCTGCCTGTCCCCTGTTTGCCCATCTGTACTCTACAGCCACCAATCATCTCAACACCTCTAAATCTTCCTGGTAAAAAAAAAAAAAAAAAACACAAACAAACAAACAAACAACAAAAACAAACAAACAAAACACCCCAAAACCAAAACAACAACCAAAAAAACCCCAAAACAATCAAAGCCACAGTCCCTGTGGGAAAATCCTAGCTGGGATAAAGAAAACGAAACCTCATTGACACAAGCGTGACAGCTTTGGACTTTATCCGTCATGTATCGTGGCTGCCATAAATCCCCACACTCAAAAGCAAGACACATTGATGGTAACTCGGTTTTATTTTTGCTTTCTCACTTGTCAAAATCCCAAGAGTAAGCCAGACTGGCATAAAATATTCAGACTCTATATAGAGCTACAAGTCTTTGTGAACACAGTGCGAACAGCTTCTGCATGACCCTCTTTGGAAGAGACCTGTTTGGAGCAGGAGCTCTTGCTGCACTAATTCTGTGGTTGCTGTTTACCCACAATTTCTACAACTACGTTCGTTAGTTAAGTTAGTTAGTGAAAGAAAATTCAAGAAGAGGTTTAGAAACAACCAGTTGAAGCCAGGGAAGCCGGGCAGTGGAGTGATGCTGTGGCAGCTCCACCGTTCTCAACTATTGCTGTTGTTTCTGTTCGCCGAGTGCTGCCTCAGTGGGACCTGCTCTGATCGTGCTCCCTGCCTGGGAGAGCAGGAGCTGTGCAGCACTGGAACACCTCACCAGTCACAGTGAGGCAGTTGCCAATCCAGCTCTTTCCTTTTTAAATTGCAGGCTGGTTTAAAATCACGGCACCGAAAGGAAAGCCAGAAACCAGCGAGCCCGTCAGTTTTCTGAGTCTTATATTTGGCTGTATTTATTTTCTCTTTTACTATGTTAGTCAGGTGCTAAACAAATAAAATCAATTCTGAACTGATAAAAAGCAATTGGAAATGTCTAGTGTGTTATAGCAAAATCTCGACTGAAGCAGCCCACAGCACTTGGAGAAAAATTAATCATTGTTTCCATCCTGCTACTAAAATTAAGAATTGAAGTTTGGCTACAAAGGAAAATGATTTCAAGAGAACCACTTTAGTTTTCAGTGTTGATAAAACTCCTGTTTACAGTTCTTCTCATAACAGACAAACTCCTACATTCTACCATGAATTATAAATATTAATGGACGATCCTGATTTACATACAGTTTCCTTCTTAATGGACATCCAAATTGCAAGCAGGGCAACAGCACCACTTAAGGTAATAACAAGCAGTAAACAAATCCTCAGCCTAAAGATGTCATAAAGCAAAGTGTTAAATGCCCCTATAATTACAGCCTCCCCCACATACAAATGAAACTCTCTTTTATTTTGCCAGTGGCCTTTTCATAAAGACAGACAGCCTGACGAGCTGGAGTGAGGCATCTGAAGAAGCACTTAACTCTGATGCAGCCTAAATATTTTAGTAGCGCGCTCTTTCCATGTGGAAGCATCACTCCCTGCATCATCTTTGATTTATTGCATCAAAGTCTACGTAACTTGTGTGATATTATGTGCGCATCACATTAATATTCATCTATTTATGCCACAGCCACACTGAAAACTACTCTTTTCCCTCAAATAATGTCCATCCCACCAGCGGTATTTGTCTTTATTAACAAACGTGCAGGTGATTGTCACACCACCACCTGGAAGCCACTATTTATCCCACGTGTAGGGGCCTTGCAGCATCTGCACACCGACCTGTTTGACACCCTGAGCTTTGGTGTGGAGTGCTCCCCCCTGGCAATGGGAGCTGCTCCCACCCGGCTCTCGACAGCCAGTTTTCTCAGCTCTTCTGTGGTGGAGTTTGTGGTGGCAACAACAACGTCACCTTGCTCCAGCTGGGCTCACAATAAACCTGTGGCTTTGTCAGGAGGGGACAGCCTGTGATGGGACAGCCAGGTATGGCTCCCCAGGGTGCTCAGCTGCCTGAAGCACTCTCAGAGATGATAAAGGAGGGTGATGGGCACTACACCAAAAGCACTTCTTCACAACCAGCTCAGTTTTGATCCAGCTGGCTCTCACAGATGCTGCTCTCTTGCCCGTCAGTCCCTAGAGCAGCGATTCAGTCCTCTCACAAGAGAGATCTGGAGCAACTAGAACAAGCCCAGAGGAGGCCACGAGGATGATGCGAGGGCTGGAGCATCTCTCCTATGAGGACAGGCTGAGAGAGCTGGGGCTGTTCAGCCTGGAGAAGAGAAGGCTCCGGGGAGATCTTATAGCTGCCTCCCAGTACCTGAAGGGGCTACAAGAAAGCTGGGGAAGGACTTTTCATAAGGGCAGTTAATGACAAAACAAGGGGAAATGGGTTTAAGCTGAAAGAGGGGAGGTTTAGATGAGATATTAGGAAGAAGTTCTTCACTGTGAGGGTGGTCAGACACTGGCCCAGGTTGCCCAGAGAAGCTGTGGCTGCTCCTCCCTGGAAGTGTTCAAGGCCAGGTTGGATGAGGCTTTGAGCAACCTGGTCTAGTGGAAGGTGTCCCTGCTGCTGGCAGGGGGGGTGGGACTGGATGAGCTTTAAGGTCCCTTCCAACCCAAACCGTTCTGTGATTCTATGATTTACCCCATCCTCTGCTCATCCCTTGCTTTGGTCTTTGCTATTCACAGCCCTTGCAGGTCAAAAGACAGAAAGTTCTTGTGATGGACAGCTCAACTCTGTTAGCTAGCTAGATTTTTTTTCCATTTTTTACAAATGCAGCAACTAGTTACCACACTTCAATTAGTGCAATTAATGCCTGTGATGTTGCCTCCATGGTGTCCCCCTCCTCCACCGCCACAGTGGCAGTGAACTCCGACCTTCCTGGTTCTCCCTCTCATGCCAGTGGAGAGATGCTGTACAGCTCTGCCTCTGTCTTGTCCTGTTTCTCTTTCAACTCACATACTGCATCTGTTTCAAAAATACTTCAGTCAACTTTTAGAATTCCAGAACTGATTTGGATAGAGAAATTCCTGTCCCAGTATATGGTAAATGACAGTGGTCTAGAACACTGTTAAATTTCAGTCTGGAAAATGAACTTTAATAAAATGCGCTCCAGTAATGTAGTGTGACAGCTTTTAGTGACATCAGCTCCAATAGTTTGATTCTCCCAGGAACGTGGTGAGATATACTCCAGCAGCCTTGAGCCATGGAATAAGAAAGCAGACAGCTTTATGATAAATGCTCCCAGAAACCTAAATTACAGCTGCAGCAAACGAACAATATGTTGAAATTACTCGGTGGCTTTTTGTTGCTGCCGTGGAGTAGAGCTGTGGGCAGCAGAGCTGGTACACGAGTGTGCACTGACACCTAGTGGGACAGCCCCGGGTGAGGAGCCTTGGGGTAAAGTGGGTTTATTTTTTATTAAACACTATCAACAGCCAGCCCTCCCTGATAGAATCATAGAATCAGAGAATGGTTTGGGTTGGAAGGGACCTTAAAGCTCATCCAGTCCCAACCCCCCTGCCAGCAGCAGGGACCCCTTCCACTAGACCAGGTTGCTCAAAGCCTCATCCAGCCTGGCCGAGAACACTTCCCGGGAGGAGCAGCCACAGCTTCTCTGGCCAACCTGTTCCAGTGTCTGACCACCCTCACAGTGAAGAACTTCTTCCTAATATCTAATCTAAACCTCCCCTCTTTCAGCTTAAAGCCATTTCCCCTTGTTTTGTCATTAACTGCCCCTATAAAAGGTCTCTCCCCAGCCTTCCTCACATCATCCTCATGGCCTCCTCTGGACTTGTTCTAACTGGTCCATGTCTTTCCTGTGTTGGGGGCTCCAGAACTGGACACAGCACTCCAGGTGGAGTCTCACCAGAGCAGAGTAGAGGGGGAGAATCCCCTCCCTCGACCTGCTGCCCACTCCAGGAGGGACTCCCCTGGGAGTGTCAGTGCTGTGGTCACATCAGAGATTTCCCAGCCTGTACTCCCAGTGTGATTACACTGATTTTAAGCACTCTGCTGTTTAACCAGCAAGTTACATTTTAACATCAGGGCGATTGGCAGCGATCTCTCTACACCTGCATCGTTAGCCTTTGATTGAGCCACAGCAATCCTTCCCTTTCTCCCCCATCCTTGCCCGTAGGTGAGGAGGAGTGAGGTGGGACCCTGGCAGGGAGAGCAGAAACAAGAAGGGATAAGCTAGTCCTTTGCCTGGCAAAGACAAGTGCGTAGAAATCAAAACTAAAACAGCTTGTTCACAGGAGAGGAAAGGGCACAAATAACCCAGCACTTCATCATCTCACACTGGTGTTTAACACCCTCAAGGGTCGGTGTTGGGACCGGTGCT
>NW_010299727.1:0-1534 GCF_000700745.2 Antrostomus carolinensis | reverse complement strand
TGGCATCCAGCCAGGGTCAGCCCACCACAAAATTCTGGACAAAACTCAGTGCAATATTCTATTTTTCAGTGCAGCATCTCATTTCTTTTCCAGGCCTAATCATTATGTGTCATCTACTGACACTGCAAGGACCATAGTACCTCTTTTCTGTGAAAATAATACAACTATATTCAGGAAAATGCATATTCCTCTTTGTAACAAATTGCTCTCGCTTTCCTTATGGACAGAAATAGGTTTTATGTAAGTTTCTACCTATGAGCTCTTCTTATATATGCTAATTTAAATCCATGGACATAAAAAAAAAAGGAAATGGGATCTCAAAAAAGACGCTCTACAATGTGTGATTATTCCCCACGTGGTCAACACCCTTTCTTTAGGAAGAAGTTGCCTCACAGTCACCAACAGCCCCTAAACTTTGATATCAGAGTTGGGCTCTTCAGGCCGTGCTTGGTACATGGTAATTGTTTAGACAAGTTTACAGTATTGAAATCTTTGTTTTATGATAAGCAGGAGTGAGATCAGATGATCTGTATTTGCCCATTTGGTCTCCTCTGTGAGCTGAATAGCCTTTTTGTACCTGTGTTTCCTATAGGACCAAATAAATCCTCCAGATTCTCAGGATAAAAAGATAAAAGTTGCAGCATCTACACCATATTTATCAACTCTCAGAAATGGTATTTAAACAACTTAATGGTAAAAACCAAAGTGCAATATATTGTAATCAATAGGAGTGTCTCTAAAAAGGAACCTAAAAATCAGTTCTAACACTTCTGGAGCACAAGAATTTCATAAAATTCATAAAAGGAACAACCTGTAGCTTGTGGTATAGCTACTCTGGTCACATACTGAAGAGACAAGGTAAATGACTGCACTGCTTTCTAAAAATAAATGTAGAACACATTGCATTTTTATGGCATATTTTATTTAAAAATAGACATTACAAATAAAACCTGAGGCTTTAAGACACCTCTTTGAGAGATTAAACTTGCAGGTATACAAACCTGAGTCTCACAGGCAAACTGAAGCGTTGGCAGCAGACCGTGGGAAACGCGTGAGGCGGCGGGGCAGAGCCTTTGCCCCGCACAGCTGCGCGGAGTTGCCGCGACAGCCGCAAGCCCTGCCTGCCTCGGAGGAAACACGGGGGGCGCCTGCTCCCCCTCCCCGAGGCAGCGCAATGCCCCGCAGGGCCTGGGAAGGGCGGAGTGAGTGCTGGGGCCGTATCCTCTGTCTCCGCTGGCCTGGAGAAAGGTACACCGGGAGATGCTCCTATGGATGGTACAAAACGTGAGGAAGCCCCCAGGAGACCGGCCCCCCCGCGCTGCTGCTGCCGTGCCCGGTGCGGTGCAGCGGCGGGAGGCACCCGGCTGCCCCGGGGCCCTGGCAGAGCCGGGGATGACCTCGGCCTTCAAGGGCAGCGTTTCCACGCGTTTGCCTTTCTTGGGCAGTTTGCAATGGCATTTTTTAAACAATTCTGTATAGAAACCAGTAGATGGGTGTATTTTCTGTTGTTCTTTGGTTGTCTTTAAAGACACAA
>NW_010299726.1:378-596 GCF_000700745.2 Antrostomus carolinensis | reverse complement strand
TGCCTGGGTTGCCTTGGAGGTGACCACTAAGATCCATTTCTCCTCATCCCATCCCTGGTGACTCCAATAACTGCACTGGGAGGTGACTGGACCCCATGCCAGGACCACCCAGCCACCCCCATGGGGACTGGGGCCACACAACATGAGGGGACTGGGGGCACACAACATGATGCTCTGGGCATCGAGGCTTCAGGATGCGGCAGGGAGCAAAGGGACAC
>NW_010299726.1:0-226 GCF_000700745.2 Antrostomus carolinensis | reverse complement strand
CGTCTTCGGGGGAAAGATAAACAGCCGCTTATCTGAGCGCCACAGCCTGCGTCCCTCTTCCCCTCTCTCCTGTCCCGACGGCACGGGGCACGGTCAAGCAGCCCCCGGCATGCCCAGGCAGAGGCCGGGCAGCTCATCACAGCTCTGGCAGCATCCCACAGGGAGGTTGGGCAGGGCTTGGGGGGGCTGCAGCCAGGCTCACCCTGGCACAGGGCAGGGATGCCGG
>NW_010299725.1:10269-11026 GCF_000700745.2 Antrostomus carolinensis | reverse complement strand
GTGCAACTTGAGCCCATTTCCTCTTGTCCTAGAATTCAAAGGAACCCCTTATGCTTAGCCCTCATCTCTCTTTCTCTCAGGTCTCAGCAGTGTTGTGCAGCATCTGAGAATCACAATGATTTGGGTGGTACAGTGTGTTGTCCCCACCGATGGATCCCCTGGCCCTTCTTAAACGACAAGTAGAAAGGTGGTGTTAGAACCACAGCATAAGTGGAGAACCTGTTGTCAGCAAATTCCTGGTGTTGCCTGACCATCCCAAGCAAACTTAGGACCAGAAGTTAGGACTTTCTATACCTGCCTTCTCAAACTCAATAGAATAAATCAAACTCAGAAAGTAAATGATTTTGATCTATAAATCAATCTGACACGTGCTCCGTCCAGCTGATTTATTCTATATCATTCCTCTTTATATATAGAAGCAAAAGCTGAGAGGTTGCTTGATTTGCCAGCTTAGGTATATATAGCCAGGCAAAACTGGCCACGCTCCACCAGGAACTTTTCAAATAGGGCAATGATCTATTTGTGGCCAAAGATACTTACTTCAAGAGGTATCAGTGACAAGGAGCAAAAAACTGCTTGTTTGTTTGGACCAGGGAAGGTCTGTGCATGTAGAAAGGCAACACTAACATTTATTATGTAAAACTCCACACAGAAGAGCTCCAAAATAGAAATGCCTTAATAATTATCTCATATTCAGTGCCATGTCCACTTCTGAACGCACATTTTCCATTGAACAGCTTCATGCGTTCTCTCACGC
>NW_010299725.1:0-10245 GCF_000700745.2 Antrostomus carolinensis | reverse complement strand
CATCTATATCATCATCCTTCTTCACATCCTTTCTTCAGACTCTCCTTGGCGGCGGCGTGTGTAGGAAGCTCCACAACTGTCAGGCAGCTGGTCTGCTGCAACTACTGGGCATTGTATTTATTCCTTGTGTTTCCCCATCTTTGATCGCAGGGTGTCTCTCAGACTTGCCTGGAAAGGGGAGGGACTATTTTTGGTCTGATGTTCATTTGGCACAATTCCTGCTTAGTCCAGGTGCCAAAATGAGCTGATGGCCTCTATGTGACTGTTGTACAAACAGCAGTAGAGAGGAGACAGTCCCAAAGCCTCCTCAATAGCACTGCTCTGTGCTGTGGCTCTGTGAAACATCTGTCTTGGGTGTCTCCAGCACACTCTCCTGGGAGTGTTGCCTTTTGGGTGTGTCATAAACTTTCAAATTTTGACTGATAAATGTTTAATTGTGATAGGCATGTCCTAAATTGGGCATAAAACGAGGAATTACGCATAAATGGGTAGGTCTTATTTCAGATCTTCAAGTGGAAATCCAAAAAGACCCTGGTGAGTGTTCTCAAGGAGAAAGCTTCCTTGCCCGCCCAGGTCAAGGGCCTTACTCACATCAAGTAAATGTGACCCCACCAATTTCAATGGGATGGTTTCCAGTGACCTGTGATAGGATGTGAGTCGGGAAACAAATTTGGTAAGTACTTTATAGCAGTTGTTGGAATTACTCACTGTATATACTGATTAAAACCTCTGCTCTTCAGTGATCTTTTTTTTCCATAGGCAAAACACCCTTTTTTAGTCACTTATTTCATCTGTGAGGGTACAGCAGAGTGCCACTCGTGGGCTGGCAGCCTCTCTGTGAGAGGGTCCAGAACATTTTGCCTCCCTCGGTCCTCTTCTCTTTCTTCCCATTTTATCCTTCTTTATGGAGAAGTTCCAAGTAAAGCCATCAAATCTAGTCCTGCACAATCACAGCTTAGTTGCCAAAACACCCCACAGAACATCATCCCTGTACAACTCTACACACAATCAGCCACAAGCCATTTCCCAGCACCCTCCAGCAAACCTATGGATGATAACACATAGAATAACAGAATCATAGTGGTTGGAAAAGACCTTTAAGATCATCAAGTCCAACCATAAACCCAACGCTACCAATTCCACCTCTAAACCATGTCTCTAAGCACCTTGTCTACCCATCTTTTAAATACCACCAGGGAAGGTGACTCCTTTTTACAGAAGACCAAAACCACAGACTTCCTTTGATATGGTCTGTCCCAAAGATGTTGGAGGGATGATTTGGAAAACCTTCCACTGGCATTAACAATCCTCAGGATGTTGGGTGTGAAGACCTAAAGAGGAAAATCACAACAGAGTGGAAGCGTTGCGTGTGAGCGTGTGTCTGCACGTGTGGAAGTGGGACTGAAATAGCTCCCATCACTTTCCTTACGTTAGCCTTCATCAAAGGGGATGGTGTCTGCCAATTCCATCTCGAGTTTAATCCCTCTGAAATATGTGCACTTTCACCAGCTGTATATTTGGCCCAGGGTAATTACTATAGTGCTAATTTTACCTGAGATGATGAAAGCGCTGGAACAGCCTCACCATATAAAGGGAGAAGATACATACAGCTGAGCCAGTCTTCTGGAGGCTTTTTTGAGCAAAGGAAGTCATGACTTTGACTTGTAGATTTGCACCTTAGGGAGGTTCCCTCTTACAAGAGTTAGTTGAAACCCAACAGAGACTAGAGAAGAGCGAAGTCAAGGATAAGGTGTTGGAAAATGAAAGCACTGAGTCCTGAAGTGTTGCCTTGTAGTAAATTACCTTATACAGATTAAATTACCCAAATAGATCTGCTTCTTTTCTTTTCTCTCCTGCGAGACAAGCCACTTCCAGACACCAAAAGGACAAAGATGCTTGAAAGTCTTCTATTTCTTTCTGGACCTTCCAAAAAGATTCAAAGTCAACTGACATTTCAAATGAAGATTCAGAACAGACATTTATTCTATCCAAACCAGTTCAGCTTGAAAAAATTATACTGAAGTATGGTCAGAGGAAAAGTAATTTGCCAGAGCTTGAAGAGTGTGAATAATGCAAAGCAAACAGCTCTCTGCAGCATTCACTTGTGCTTTCAAACATGTTCACCTTAATCCTGCACCTATCTTGGCTTCACTGGTGGTTCTGGTGACCAGCATCACGGATGGTGATTAAGGAAAGATGAGCTGGTTGGTGATTTCTGACTTCTATAAACTTGGAGGATTTATTTTATTTTAATTATTTTTTTTAACAAAACACCCAGAAATGATTGGCATTGCTGGCACTCGATCCTAAGCTATGACTGGAGTCACCCCATCAGGAAAGATGAACAAAGCCAGCCTGTTGTGCTCTGGTCTGGTCTGTTCTGCAAAGGTTTTTTATGTCACCTTTGCTGTCAGAGAGCATAAGCACCTTCCAGTACAGTGACAAGCGACATGATGAGCCTCTGTTCATTCTCTTTATCTCTTTGTCTCTCTCTCACTCTTTACTCTTTGCCACCGATTGCCTCTACATGTGATCCCTGGCCTTTGTCAAATCAAGATAGTCAGAAGCTGGGTGCTGAATGTTCCCTCTGCCCAAGCCCGTTACTGATGGCCTCAGTAGGCATTTGGCTCCCAAGTTAAGTGCGTGCTTAGATTAAAGTGAAATATGTATCAAAGTGCTGCTCTGAATAAAGGTTTTCTGTTCTGAGGCCTCCGAGGAGGCATGTGGTCTTCTTGTAATCAGCCTGTCTTCTTCACGAGCTGCAGACCAGCAGTTTGGTTTTGCAAACCCTCTGTGCCAACAACAAACTGCAGAAAACACAAACTCGTGCCAGCCCTGTCTGCAGGCAGGGAAGGGACCAGCAGCGAGCCCTCCCTCCTCCCAGGAACCTGCTCTCTGCAGCACCCATTCACCTGTGAGAAGAGCAAGCACAACCCTGGGACACCTCCAGGGTCCCAGGACCTTTGATGCCACCAGCAGCCCATGATGTCACCGGGTCTCACAGTCACCGTGGGCTGCAGCAGCTTTGACATTTCACAACTTGCCACGCTCATTTTTTAATACTTGATGGGAAAAGGCACAATCCTTTCTCCTCCAGTCTCTGTCACAAGGTTGCTTAATAGGGTTTGGGCATTAGCTCAAATAATATCAGAGGATCAAAGCCAACTTTTGAAGTATTAGGGAGATTACAAAGAAATGCATGGCTCATGCCTTCTGAGGTGTGACATTTCCTAGTACAAAACAGGGAACAGTCTCCTCCTGTGCCCATCCTTTCCCTCTGCTTCTGCATCTTGATCAGCCCAAAGCAGAGCACAGGACATGCAGTTTGGCCAAAATTTTAATACAGGACACCCAAAGGTGGGTGTGGAATCCTTCTTCTCCTGTGTATCTACACACAAATACAAGGCAGAATTTAGCCTGGAGGCACAAAATGGCATCAGAAAAACAAATAAGCAGCACAACGTGACGATAGCAGAAGAAAGGAAGCTGTGGCATTGACTTGCTGAAGATTATTTCCTCTGTGACGACAGATTTTTCAAATGACAGAGGTGTTTTAGTGGGTGGGCCTTGGACGGCTGCTCCAAATAATCAGTTAAACACAATATCAGGAAGTTTAACCAACAATTTGAGCTTGGTTTGGTTTTACTCATCGGTTCAATTTTAGTTTTGAGGGAAATTTAGCAAAGTGCCAGTTAATTTAATTTGTCTCCCTCCTTCCCGGCCACACAGGAGTTACGAGTGGGGCTGGATTGCCATTTTGTGCCAGCGATCTACTCCTCTGATTGCCTGGGCGACGTGTCTCCTGGCCAAGCTCTCCTTGCTCAGCTTGGCTTCCTGACTGGGGAAGTGCAGGCACGGGGCAGAACAGATGATGTGATGGCTATGAAAGGTCTTAAGGTTCTCCCAATCAAGGTGGGACTACTCCACACCAGCTCCAGCAGCTCAAGGACCCTCTTTGGTGCATCTGCAGACCCAGTACAAGAATTGCTGCATTCAATCAGGGCTGACAGTGCTTTCGAAAAGCCAGCACAGATACATGGACAATCCCCTGGTCTCCTATCAGGGAGTGGTCTGCACCACCACCATCAAGATGGATGTTCACATTTGATGTAAATAGGCACAGTCCTGTCTACTCAGGAAACTTAAGCTTGTTTTCTACTGTTGTTTTCCTTCCACAGTGGTCAATGATCTAACTCTCAGTTTTTAGCAAAGTTTATTTGCTTTCCAGGAGAGAAAATAAACTCTGATATTGTCAATTACGTTGTGGTCATGGTCTCCAGGCAAATTCTTAGGTTCTGGTAGAAACTGATAGAAAACAGTGAGGACATTTGTATGTAAGCTGTTATACTAAAATAAAAAGTGTGAGGAAGTAAGGAGAGGAATAGTTTAGGGGCTGTTAATGCAAATTGGATGCTTCTGAGTTTATAAATGCCTTTTTCACTGGAGTGGATACAGGTCATAAAGTACAGTGATAATAAATGGTCACCAGCAGAACTGCAATATGCACATTGCAATGCAGGAAAACCATGTAGGCTTTTAACAGACATTCTCTGAGTAGCTTCTGGGTACAGAAGCAGCTGTTGGAAGCAGCTTTCATCATGTACCCACATAATTCACATCATCTTTCTCTCAGAAATTTCCAGAATTCCCCCGAGAAAGTGAAGCTGCCCAACTTGAATCACTTTGGTGAACCAAGTTGTATGATACAAATGGGTCAGTAGAAGAGTTGCAGGAAAAGCATGTTCTTTGCATTAATTTGTCTTAGAAAAGATGAAAAGTTTCTAGCTCTTTCTATTGCAATTGACTTTTTAGTCTTTCTTGCCACTCCCTTTCCCACTGGAAATATTCCACACTTCTGCCTATGGTGGCACACATGGTGACAAAGGCCAAAGCAGATCTCTGCTTCATCCCTCCTCTTACAGCCATGGTGAAATTAGAGGAAACACTTCTCGAATCATTACCCCTTCCTCATCCTGAACAGAACACCAAAAGATAGGTTACCAATGTTTTTTGTTAGCCAGAACATTGTTGTTCCAGGAAGGTTGGTGGTAAGACATTGCAGGGGCAGAGATGCAGACCAGAAACACATCTTTACCCCCTGCAGCTCTCCCTACCCTCACACCTTGGCCAGCAACCATTTATAAGGATCAACCCATCAAACTCTGATAACCCCCAAGGAAGGAGGTTGAGGTTTCATTCCTGCCCACAGAGGAGGAACCCAGTCACTGTCTCTGAGCACAGATGGAAGCTGGAAAGTTGGCTGAGCACCATGTGGGCTTTTCAGCAAGTAGGTGACTTGACTAGTGACAGCCCACAGTTGGGTGCTCATTTAAAAGCCTTTGAGTATCTACTCCCTTCAGAGCCCTCCTGCTTACACACAATATTGATATAACCAAATGTTTGCAAGCCAGAGAAATACAAAGATATTCTTACCCTGTTCTGTTCAGCTGAGTGTGAGCCTATCCGGATTTTAGAAAACCTGGCAGGCCAGTAACACTAGCAACTGAAGCTGTAAGGAAGAGAATGAAAGTGTAGTCACACAGTTTTGTATGTGTAAATTGCTGGCTCTTAACCCTTTTCCTTCCAGGAATTGTCAAGTTCCTTATGTCAGCTCCACGGGTATGTTCTCACCACTCTGGCAAGTTTTATTAACCATTAACTCCCTTTCCCTTGAGATACCCAAAGAATGGGAACTATGGAAGATCATTAGATAACTTTGAGATTAATAGGAAAATATTTACCTTATTAAGATGTAAATGATTGGCCAGTTTTATCACTTATACTCAGGTCCTTCTCATTAATCCAAACGTATGTTCCTCATCACTGCCTTCAAGGACAAGTTGCCACAGTTGACTGAGGGCTGGCCAAGGAAAAATAAAGAATATTGCCATGTCACAAATTATGCTAGATGACACTTAAACTTACTGCATTTCTGAAAGACTATCCCTAATCCTAAATTGTGAAAATAGATCACTCAATGGTAAGACATAAAGAATGGGCAAAGTGTACATTAAATAAGAGATTAACAATTCCTAAGCATTTAAAGCCCTTTGACCCTGCAGACGTAAGCATCAAGAGACCTCTCTTGTTACCAACAGCTATTCCTCATATTTTAGCTGAAAGTTTAGCTGAAAATTAAAGGTCTTTTAAAATTAAGCATCTGAATTTATGAAGAACTGAACCACACAGAATATAGTGCTGGAAATAAGTTTTCTTTGGCAGAACTCCCTGGGTTGCTGTTGGATTGCTGGTTATATACAGTTACTGTTAGCTGTGGATTACTGTTTGTAATTCATTACTTCAAGATTTCTTCACCTTGCTTCCCACATCCACCATCTGCAGTAGCAAAGACTGAAAGTATATACTTAATTTTATTTTTTTTTTTCAAAATATAGTCACTGGCTGGTGATTTGACTTTAGAATAAGATTAAATAAGACAGCCTGAAATCTTAAGCAAAGATTTTGGACACAAAATAGCTGGAAAAGAAAGACAGAAAAAAAGTGTGACTGGGGTGTGAGTTCCACTGTTCTCAGATATATAAAACAATTCAATTTCCTATGTTATATTTCACCCCTTCTATGAACAAATACATTATTATCCAATATAACTGTGTCGCTGGCTGCACATCTGTATACCCTATTTGCTCACAAAGCCCAAAATGTATTTATTTGCTCTCTCAAGTCTTATCAAACATGTAACCATATTTCAGTGGAATTTTCATTGGATTTACCCATTTCTTCTCTTACAAATGTGGCTTCATTTTTCCTTGGAGATCCCAGCATTAGACCTATAAAGATGCAGTTAATGTCTAAACCCCAGGGGTTTACTGTGAATGGGGAAACCACCTTTTCCTGATGAATTTTTTCCAGTTGACTTAATGGTTAGAGAAGAAAGGCTAACTTATGCCAGTTTACATGCGTGGAAATGGTGAGAATAATACTAATAATAATAATAAAAAAGTCCAACATGTTATTTATGGCATTTCTTCTCATCTTGTGGAAACCGACTGCTTTGATTCTACCAGACCATGTTTTCTTTGCAAGTACAATACAATTAAGCTATTTTCAGCTGGCAATAAAATCCTTGAGAACCAAAGCAGATTTGGCCACTTTAAGAGAAGACGACTAATGCAATCTGATAATTAGGTCATTTCACCGCCAAGATAGAAAAAGCAATTTAATAACATCTCCCGTGCAGTAAAACAGGGGCTAAAGCCTCTGGTCCCGGCTGGCAAGGACTATGCCTGCAATACAATTCTCAAATTTGCTTCCATGGAGTGTCTGCAGATCTCTGCAAGACTGAGGGACAGGGTGGCTGCGACAGGCAAAGGTGAGAATGATGCTGGAAAACAGAAATTATGGGGAGAAAAAGATTCTTTTTTCACTGATACGGCCTGGCTGAAATTTGTCTAAGAAAAAGCATCCTACTTTGTTGCTGGCTCCTTTTCTTACACCTCCTACACTGGTATGAAATATGAATGTTCTGCTTTCCCAGAGCCCTTCTTATCCCTTCATACCATTTATTCTGCAGATAGCAGATCTTGTCTTGAAAACTCCTCAGACTATGACCATTTCACGTAGCTCTTCTAATATTTCAATCAGGAGGCTCTGTAACGAGGCAATAAGAGACTTCTGTAGCTAGACTACGTCAAATTAGAAAACCATTCATTGAGAGAAGGAAAACAAACCCTCCCTCACTCTTGAGGGTTAAGTTTTCAACTGTTTTTCACCCTCTTTGTCCTGGCTTGTTGCAACAGGAAAGGGTTTTTTAGAAACTTTTCTTGTAACTTCAACTTCCCTGTTTGGGGGGTTTGGAAGTACTTCTCTTGCTGAAGTCCATGCAGATGAGAGATGGCTTTCTTACGGTTCTCTTTATCTGTAGAACAGATTAGAATTGATCTTTCATTCTAAGAAGAGCTTTCTGGGCAGAGCTGCTCCAACTTTTAAGAAAGTTGTAAAATAGTGGTGATGTATCTGCTCTCCCCTTCCTCCGTATGAAATGCTAGATGGTTTGACCTGCACGCCTGTGTTGGGCTGTGAATAAGTCTTACTCATATCAGCAGATCTGGGATCACTGGGTCCAGTAGGTCTGTAGTCTTTTTCAGTCAGTTTGCATGAGTAAAGGCTGAGTAAGAGTCTACAAGATCATGCTGCAAACCATAATATCTTGTGGGTACTGTGCAGAGATTTGTTGAACCCACCCAGCAAACTGCTCTGCAAACTCTAGCAGAGCATCTCAGCCGTCGTGGATTACAGCTCCACTTTATTTCACTTACATATAGGTGAGCACATACTTCTTCAAGATGGGTCAAATCCTTTCTATTTCAGCTGTTCATAGGAATGACACTCAAAGGAATATGGAATTTTTTTTTTCCTCTGATATAGATACATGAACTGTGAAGTATTTGTGCTTTCAAATTACGTGGATTCAATTATCTTTGTCTTACTGAATGAATAAAATAATTGCAGCCATTCCCTCTTACAGATTTTTTTTCCAGATTCATCATTTATAAAAAACTTACCTGTTATAAGTGCTTCTTCCTCTTAAAAATAAACAGAATCACCCAAGAATAATTCATAAACAATATGATTGCCCAACATGCCAGATTGCTCAATATACACAAGCACTTGTCTTTTCTTCCCCTCTCCCCATCACATAAATTCTGTGTATCCTGCACACACAACACTGGGGACATTTAAAACCAGCTGCATTTGGCCATTAGATTTGCTGTTGCAAAAAAGTGATGCTTCCTCATTCGGAGTATAAGGAACTCGGCATATACGGTAAGTGACCGTAATTGGCAGTCAGTTGGAGTTGTTCTGCAGCAATGAATTTCTTCCTAAATGAGAAAGCATTTGGGCAAAACATTTTTAACTGAGTGTTTAAAGACAGCTCATGTCAGAGTTGTAAACTTACGAAACAAATGAGGAGGAGGAGGAGAGTTTAAGCAAAGATGAGTGACTGCAGGCACCGGCATCGCTGTGGAAAGTAGGGAATCATATTTAGAGCTTGTTCTGGACAGGGTAAGGAAGCTTTCTGGAGGAGAGTGGACAACCCAATTGGACCAGTCTATCCCTCAGCAGCTCCAGGCAGAAGATGTGACTGCTGATTAACGCTGTCTTGTCCCAGAAGCATCCCCAGCACATGTTCTCTGGTTGTTGCAGAGGTTATCATTGCAGTCCTGAGTTGCAGTTTAAGGTGTTCACACCAATTTCTGAAGCCTTGTGTGGTCTGCAAGGCTTGCATTTAGCAGTCACCTCGGCTCTTAAGTTTTCCATCAGGGCTCCCTGATGCATTTCAGCTGTTAGCACTCAGGAACTCAGCTTTCCCAGGGCAGCGGGAGAACGTTGAAGCAGTGGCCACCTGCCTCGGAAACGAACACCCCTGCTCTGTCCATCAGAGCCAGAGTTTGGCAACTTCAGAGTGTGCTTACAAGGCTGTTTTTGTTCCTGCAAGGCTCCCAGCCAGGCATTTCAACCTTGTTTTCTTTGTTTAAGGCCACGTCCACTGTAAGGAGGACAAGCTGTTAAAAATCATTTTGATTTCCCTGTATTTCAACAGTGACCAGCCAGATTGAACGGATCGAGCTGCCACAGGTGATCTATGAAACAAAGAAATGGATCCTGCATACTCCAGCCAGGCAAATACTTCTCTTGCTTCCAGCCTTGCTCAAAAAGATCTTAGCTCAGGGATCAAAGATCTTGTTTTGGAAGGGATGTTTCTAGCTTAGATTGGATGTGAGGAAGAATTTCTCTGCTGAAGGGATTTTGAGGCATTGGAAGGGGTTGCCCAGGGCAGTGGTGGAGTCCCCATCCCTGGAGGGGTTGAAGAGTCGTGTAGACATAGTGCTGAGGGACATGGGTTAGTCGGGGACTTGTCAGTGTTGGGTTCATGGTTGGATTCAATGATCTTAAAGGGCTTTTCCATTGAGGTAATTCTGGGATTCTGTGTGATTTCAGTGAAAGGGAAGGATGTGAAGTTTAATAGCTGTTCTATGCTGAGCTTGATTTGCTTCTCGTGTGTGTCAGGGTCGGGTGCTTGTGATGCACCTTAGCATTTCTTTTATAAAGAAGGGGACAAAAGGAACAAAACTCTCTTCTCGCTGGTGCTTTTCCTCACTACCCGGGGTCTCGAGTCCGAGGAAAGAGAAGTGGAGAGAGTGGGCACGCGGACCCTACCCGGGACCTTCCCACGCTCCCAGTCAAGTCTTGCAAAAGTTTTTCTCCGGTTGAAACGTGGTGGGG
>NW_010299724.1:0-3345 GCF_000700745.2 Antrostomus carolinensis | reverse complement strand
GCTGAAGTGGGGCTGGGCCGGGTTCAGGCCTCAGCAGCCTCCCACCGGCAGGGCTTTCTCCCACAGGAAAGGGACCAGCTTGTTCCCCTCGCTTGCTGGATATGGGAATAACACCCACTGGCTCCTCGTCTGTGCCTCTCGAAGTAGTGCGATGGTGCTACCTGCTCTTCCCGGCTAACTTCTGAATCCAGTGGCCATTTCAGCCCGGTTTGACGAGGGGATCTCAGTCTCAACAATGTGAAACTTCACAAGTTTCATTAGTAGGAGCAGCTGTGAGGCAGCGTGAGAGCCCAAGGTAACTTGCTGAGCCCTCTGGCGCCCGTCAGCAAGCTCCCCTGCCAAACCAGGCACAGCATCTGTGGGCCCTTCTCCACTTCTTCCCCAGTTACAGCTCATGGGAGAGCATTGGAGATGCTGTGAAGTGTGTCTGGAGGGCAGCTGGAAAAAAGTAAAGATCAGTTATGGGGGAAGACACTGGATACCCCCCTCCCTGGAAGTGTTCAAGGCCAGGCTGGATGAGGCTGTGAGCAACCTGGCCTAGTAGAAGGTGTCCCTGCTGATGGCAGGAGGGTAGTAGGAACTAGATGATCTTTAAGGTCCCTTCCAACCCAACCCATTCTATGATTCTATGAAGACGTAGGGTATGTGGAAAGTGGGCATTACTGTGGAATGGCAATGTAGGGCAAATAAGACACGAACCCTTAGGAAAAAAGGCCTTATTAGTTGGGCTACTTAGAGAAAACTTGTTTGTTACTGAGTTACCTATTCTAATCCTGTTATATGCAATGTGTTTTATAAATAGAAAATAACCTCAGTCCCACAACTGTATCCACTTAGATCTGCTAGGAGCCCCCACTGATACTGAGCAAAACTCCAGTTTCGCTAGAAGCACACCAGTCTGCCCATGCGGACTCAGTTTCAGGGTTGAAACCATACATGTCTCTTTCTGTAAGAAAAGGGCTTATGTGGAACCTTCTTTTCTCCACCTGCATTGCCAGAACAAAGAAAGAGTTGTCCTGTTCTGTGAAAAATGTTACCATTTCAAGTATTTTTATGCTTTGCACTCTGTGTTAAAACCAAGAACTTTATGATAATGTCCAGACTTTTCCCCATAGCTAGTTACATACTGCTCAGGGTATCCAAGTAGGATAAGGAAAAGTCAAGTTCAGGTCTACCCAGGTTGGTTGACCATCAGCTGTTTAAGCCAGGATGTGGTTTCTTCATTTCACTTAGAAAAATATTTATAGGAAACCTCCTAGCACCTTCACGAGTAAACTTCAAATATTTGTTTTTTACTTAGTATTTTAATGAAACTCCTCTTCAAAATATGGGTGTTCCCTGACAGAGGGAAGCATTAACTAGAGTTTTGACCAGCTTTAACCTGTCATATTTTAGAGAGTGGCTGGCCACTTTCTGTCTAAATTTTCATCAGCAATTATATTACCTGAAAAAAAAAAAAAAGTTCTGAAAAACACTTTGCTCAGAAAAGTTATGTTATCTAAAATATATCAATTTCACTGGGCTAGCATTTTCCAGTTTTGCTGAGAAATGCCTCTACCAATCTCAGTCCTTGCCAGTCTGGAGCAAACTAACTGTTAAAAGTGCTGCGTGACTGGATGTATTATTTTTTCCTTACAGAGCTATTTCTCTAGGGGGCAGTTGTGGAGCAGAAAGGCAGAAAGACAAGTGGAGTAGGGATTAATTTAGGTTAGCAAGAACAGCTTTAAAATGGTTAGTCAATGATTATATTTTATTTTTAAATAGAAGCTGACATATAAGCAAATTATAAGAGGAACCAACAATTACTTAGAGAGGCATGTGGGGACAACTGTTTGTTGTGAAGTAAAGCCGGGGTAAGAGTTAACAGTGAGAAAGCCTGAAGTAGGCATACCATACTTTCAGTAAAGACTACATGCAATTAGTTAAAATGGGCTGATATTAGTTTAAGAAGAAACAGAAAAAGGAAAGGAATTAATGTTAAAAAAGGATAACAATAAGAAAGTTTAGGAAAAGGGCCAGGAGTAAACAGGAGTAAATTACCTTCTGTGTCTTGTAAAGCCCTCGTGTTGCAATAGCACTGCATCTAGCAGGCTCCTGAGCTGACAGAGAAATGTGTGATGTTATAGCAGCCAGATTGGGAACTGGGTCATATGCGTGTTCACTGGTAAATATTTACAGGGTGAAGCCTGGCTCAAAAGCATTCTTGCTGTCTTTGGAATGAAACCTGGGGCTGGGGAGAGAGGCACTGTGTGTACAGGCCTCAGATCGGTGGGGCTGTGGTCTTACCTGGGGCACGCCAATGACGTAAGCGTTATTGCTGGGCAACCTTTACAGTCCCACTTGCAATCCCACTTTCTGAGTCAAAATCTGCTCCAACTTACAAAAAGTACGTCTGATGTAATTCCAGTAGCTTCAGGAACTTCCAGGTGAAATACAGGAGGCTCAGGTCACGCTACTTGCAGCCTAATATGGGAGACGTGACCGAGCAGCGGTTGTGGCTGCTGCGGCCTCTGAAGGCTGCTGTCATAAACACGGAACGGCTCTGGGCCTCTTATTGTCAGAAAAGGCATGTACAGCCACCAACGGAAGGTCTCTCCCAGTGCTGATGCTTCTGTGTGTTCCTTCCAGCCTCACACGTTACCCAGAGTGATCTTGGGCTGCCACAGTCCATATAAACACCAGGGCCAACCGAGAGTCAGTCCGTTGCTATTCCACAGCAAAGGGAGAAACCCGAGCGTTGGCTCTTCCATGATTGCTGTTTTGCTGGTCTGTAGGTAGTTTAAGGGGAAAAGCACTGCCAATTGTTTGACTCTACAAGAGCCAAGCTGATTGTATAGTAAAAGAAGGCTCACAGCCCTCGTCCCATCTCTGAACAGAAGCTAAATAACGCGAAGCTGACAGCCAGTTGCTGCTCTCTGATTTTCCGCACCAGTCACCACCCACCAGCTTCTGTAGCTCTTGTTCTGTGGCAGCGGTGCCCCCACAGACACATGAGCAACTGTAGTAGTTTAACTTGGCTGGCAACCAGACACCACACAGCCACTCACACCCCCCTCCCCCCACCCAGGGAGCAGGGGGGAGAATTGGAGGGGTACAGGTAGGGAGAATGGCTGCAGTGTGACTGCTCTTTCCTTGCCACGCGGTGGCTATATCCTTGTTTTTCTCTGTAGTTCTCCTGGTCAAGGAGCTCTTGGAAGAGTCACTGGTGTTGAATTCATGCCAGGTGGGGGACCCCCCAACGCAAGGTCAGTTTTCAGCAGTAAATGCTTTTTGTTCAGGCCGCAGGGAGATGATAATAGGGGACACTAAATTCACCTCGAAAGTGCTGTCGGGGGTCTCCCGACC
>NW_010299723.1:276-1174 GCF_000700745.2 Antrostomus carolinensis | reverse complement strand
TTTTATTTTATTTTATTTTATTATTATTTTCTTCCATTCCATTGCATCCCATCCCATCCCATTCCATTTTATTTTATATATTTCAATTTATTGTATTTGATATTTTGTATTTTAAAATTTTATTTTATTTTCCTTTATTTTTTTGCTGATAATTTCCAAAACAAATCATTTGAGGCTGAGCTAAAAATCATCATTTCAATCTGCATTTAATTTGTTTGGTGCTGCAAACAAATTAGAAACATCATTATTTTCAGACCCTGACTGTGAACCAAGTGAGTGACAGTGGGTTAATCGCTGCTGGGACATAGCAAAGACCAGCAGTGGAGGTTCAGGACACTGGGGCTTCTTCCCTTGCTCTGACCAGTTGTGTGACTTGGAGGAAGTCACTTCCCTGTCACTGTCCTTCACTTTTCTCTCTAACCTGTGCCAGTCATGTCTATTTGGATGATAAAAAAATTAAGATTAAGACTGTCTTTTATACATGATCCTACCACATCAGCCATGTTGGTAGACCAGCAAAAATTAAATAAGATCTCTGATTACTGGGGGGAGAAGGAAGTTTTTTGTGGTTTAGGTAGGTTTAAAAGAGGAAAGGATGGATTGGGACCCTGAAATTTGAGCAAAGGAATGATGAACCAAAACATCTGGGCCAAATCAGTGCTTTAATGAGGATGACAGCTAGATCTCCAGACTGGTACAGTTCATGACAATAATAAACATAAACAACCATCACCTCAACACTATTGATTATTTTAGGATGAGAGGAAATGGCCTCAAGTTGTGGCCAGGGCAGTTGAGATTGGATGTGAGGAAGAATTTCTTTGCTGAAAGGGTTCTGAGGCATTGGAAGGGGTTGCCCAGGGCAGTGGTGGAGTCCCCATCCCTGGAGGGATTGAAG
>NW_010299723.1:0-258 GCF_000700745.2 Antrostomus carolinensis | reverse complement strand
TAGGCACAGTGCTGAGGGACATGGGTTAGTCGGGGACTTGTCAGTGTTGGGTTCATGATTGGAATTGATGATCTTAAAGGTCTTTTCCTGGGATTCTGTGACCTACTCTGATTTTTTTAATTTTTTTTCCCCTTCACTACCTCCACTGTCTCAGTCACATTTCTCCCTGTCCTGTACCTGAAAAGAGGTGACTTTATGGATGAAATGGAGCAGCAGACATCAGAGAAGCCCTGAAGAGAGATCTAGATAAATTAGAGA
>NW_010299722.1:0-3342 GCF_000700745.2 Antrostomus carolinensis | reverse complement strand
CCTGGGGTTGTTCCTGCCCAGATGTAACACGATTTCTTTTTATTTTCAGTAATTACCTTCTTGCCCAAGAGAGAAGTCAGGTATCATTGGTTTAGCAACAAGAATAAATAAAATCAATAAAAGAAAAAAGCTTTGGATTGAAAAAAATGCCCAAAACCACTATTAGCAAATGGAACATCAAGTTACAGTGAAAAAAAACTTGTCTTTGCATTTTCAGGGATTTTACAGGCTGGACCAAATGCTTCTTAGGACAAGTAGATTTATTTTCCTTAATTCCAAGAACATTTCAAGTACTGACCCTTTTTCAAAGATAAAACTGAAAATCATTCTTCAAATTATTCTTCTTCAAAGTTCATATTAGGTGAGTATATGTTCATGGGTTTACACGTCCTCATACAAGTGACTTTACTGCTTTTCCAGTGAACACTATAAACCAACTCACTGTTTATTTTTTCCTTTAGATTAGGAGTACACATTTAGTTTCCCATTTCAACTGGCAATTTTTCAGCACACACAACCTTGACTTTCTCCAAATTGATACACATACACTGAACCAGAAGAGGAAAACCACAGTCCTGTTGGATGTAGCCCTTCAAAAACCTATGCTATATGCTGATTTTGTAGAGAAGGAGATAGTTCTCTATATATTTATGTTCTGACATTGTATTATCTTCAGGACCACAATATTTAATTAAGACAGCTAAGCAACAGCTTGGCAAGTAATCCTGAGAGCTGGGAATTCAAA
This sequence comes from Antrostomus carolinensis, assembly GCF_000700745.2. Lineage (NCBI taxonomy): Eukaryota > Metazoa > Chordata > Aves > Caprimulgiformes > Caprimulgidae > Antrostomus > Antrostomus carolinensis. The sequence continues at coordinate 2,597 of NW_010299722.1, read as the reverse complement.
GCATAAAGTAACTGGAAAAAGCACATTAACAGTCTCCAAACAGTAACCACTACTCCCCTACGCACTGTGGCTTCCAGCAAAAATTAAATACCTGAAATCTGAAATAAAGAGAAGGGAATTGTTATACCTAAGACAATCCTGTAACAGCAATTAAGGTAAAAATAAGACTTTTTCTTTTTTTTTTTCCCCCTTTTTTGAGTTACTTGGCAGAGCCAGAATGTGGAGCCAACAGGTTGGATGAGGTATTCCTTCCCAAAAGGATCTTACCCAATACACAACAGAAACACTGGCCTCTCCAAAGCCATTTTTTTATTCTTGATGCAATATAATTGGAATAAAAAAATCATTAAACATTAAAAAAGGCTTTAAGAAACTTCAGGTACTACTCTAGAGAGCTCCAGATGGGAGCACTCACTAGGAAAGACTGCCATGCTAACCTCCATTTGCTGATAGCTATCAACAGGAGAAGCCTTCGTTGGGAAGGGAAACTATTGAGCCTCCCATATGCACATTTCCTCACAAAGAAACAGATATATATACACATATATATTATCTGCAATAAAATTGTTTAAATAATAAAAAATTACCTTTAATTCATGATAATTTATTGCTCTATCTTTGTCTGTATCAAACAGCTCAAAGGCATCTTTAATTTCTTGCTTCTGTTCCTCAGTCAGTTCTCTTCTTTTCTTCTTTTTAGTTTTGTCTACTGGAAGCTCATTCCTACAGAAGGAAAGCAGGAAAGTGTCACTGATTTCTACTGGGAAGATACCAGTGTAGATAACATTTTCCACCAGTCAGAAACTCACCATAACTGCACAGATCACTTCTTACCCTAGTCAGTCTTTTCCCAGCTTGTACTCCCAGATTAAAATACCTCTTGAAATAGACAATTCCTTTGTGAAAGCTGAATACACCTCCACTCCCTCACCCAAAATAAAACCAGCACAGGTGTTTTTTGGTCAATAAATAGCAACAAAAACAACAACGAAGGTTGACAATCTACCAGTCAAAAGGAATAGTTGGAGTTACAAACTAGATCTGCAGTTGAAATGATGCAACTCTTGAAAACACTTTATTTCTAAACTGTAGCTTAGAAGAAATAATTTTGAGACAGACAGGCTACCAGAGGCTTAACTAGGCCAGACAACCTGGCTGTCTGGCTGCTCAAGTGGGTGTTTGATGCCACAAAGCGGCTTTATTGTCAGTAACTTGTTCTTAGATAAATGGTATTTATGGATTTCTTTTAAATCCTTTAATTCACACACACACACACACACACACTGTTCTAAAGAAGTCCTTTCTAACCTCATTGTATAGTTTTAAGTCATGCTCCCAGGAAAAGGCTTTTTACAGTAATTTGTTTATTTGCACCAGAGACAAAATGCGTGCTGTGTCAACTACTGTAAAATGCATAAAAATTACTGATGAGCGAACAGAAAATTGTTTTTCAAGGATATTTGTTTTCCAAATCTCCTGTAATGAGCTGCTTTTTCTACTCCTTTGTTAAGGCTCAGCTAATTTTAATCAAAACCGAAGATTAACCACACAGCTGTGATTTAGCTTTCAACAACCACTGAAGCTACACCAGTAAAAATTCCAAATACAGGCAAGAAAAGCACAAACTGGACCTGCCTCAGACCACAATATCCTCAAAAAAAGCAAGAAGTGCTTAGCAGACCAGTTGGGACAGCATGATTTGACACAGGCTTTGGATTAGCATAGCTGTTGGAAGGACTAAAATAACTCTGAGCTGGCGATGTAATTAGGACTGGGAGAGTAACTCAGATCAGGGGAGCCCACATTCTGTGGGCTGTGATGATGAAATCCATTTAGAAATCCAAAAGCAGATTAATGTTGAACTCTTTGGGAAGGATCTAGCTACTCAAGTGTTTATTTAATGCTTAGTATAAAAGATTTTAACTTTTTTTTCCCAAAAGGCAAAGTAGTACTTAAACACGAGTAGTTTAGTGCCACTTCTTCTTCAACCACTTTTACCACAGGAAGGTGTCAAGACTTGAAAGTTAAGGATCATATATGCCATAGAAGCGTATTGATTACATCTAAACAAGAAGGATTTGACAGGTAGAGAATTCATAAGCCAGGTGAATTCACAGTGGTGTTCATATCTCCACCTTTTTTATACAAGTTACTGAATTTGATTATTTTTTTTTTTTAAAGAAGAATACAAAAAGACAAGCAAACACAACAAAACCCCACAGCCTAACTTACCCCTACTGAAAGGCTTTCTGAAGGTGTATTATTTCAGTCCTTCACTTCCAGTGACAAACATGTAAACATTGGTACGTTATCAGTGTCTCTTTCACAACCAGTCCCAGGCTGGAAACTAAAACACGGCTCTTCTAATTACTAAAAAGAAATCCAGCTCTATTTCAGCTAAAAACCAGGACAACAACTCACAAGCGATGCTCTAAAGCAGACAGGAGGGGCCCTCCCCCCGCTCCCTCCCTCAGCCGAGGGCTGTCGGGCCTGACCCGCCCCGGCTGCCCACGGTTCTCCCCGGAGGGATGGGATAAAAGCGGCTGGAGGCTCCGTCGCTGCCCCCCCTCACCCCGCTTTCCCCCTCAGGACCTCCC
>NW_010299721.1:0-15502 GCF_000700745.2 Antrostomus carolinensis | reverse complement strand
AATAAAATATTGTAATATGTAATTCTTTCAGGACACATATTAATTTAAGGCTATGCTTTGTAACTGAGCATGATCTGAAATGACATACATATATTATGGTATGATAAAGATCCAGAATAGAACAGAAAAAATTAAATTCCTAAAAAATGCTTCAACCATAGCTTTTAATCGAGTCTATAGCAGATGAAATCTGAATTGCAGCTTCAGAATAGTAAAAACAAAAAAAAAGGAAAAAAAAGGTAATATTCAGTTGGTAAAAGCAATTAGAAGTAACCTGAGTTGGCCCTAAACAAGGGAGAAATTTAGTCAAAATTGCACCTCAGGAGATATAATCACTGCCTGTGGTCTCCAAAAACAGTTACAGGGCAAACAGCATGGTGCCAAACGGAAGAACAAAGTGAGCAGAGAAGGAAGCTTGCATCCGTGGCTGACCATTTTCCAAGCTACAGTAATGCTGGGATCTTGTAGCTGAAGTCACCTGTTTGGATATGAGACTGAAAATGGATCTTATCTGGTTGCAAGATCCTCTCTGATTTCATGGTTTTACTGTAAACAACAGCTTTTTTTCCTTCTCTTTAGAGGAAAATCTAGGTTAAAACCTTCTCAGCAGGGAAAATGGATATGAAAATACATTGGTAAATGGACTGAAATAATTCAGTCTTCTCAACTTCAAAGATTCAGATGAACTGATTGGCCCTTCTCGCCTCCATACACACCTTACAATCGACAATCATCAACTCAGGATAATGATGATTTACTAAAATGTTCTGTAAGCAAGCTCTTTCCTGGTATAAATCAACACAATTATCCAATAATCTATGTTCTGCAGTGCTGCTCTCAGCCAGTTATGCTTAATGTGAGTTTGCGACGCTGCTGCTGCTAACTCATGGGGAACCCAGCCGTGCAGTATTTAGTCAGGCAACCTTTTTTTGGTCTGTCTCATTTCCCCTCATTAATGACTGAGAGATCTGTTACTTTATATTTTGAACTTTAGGACTAATCCCTGACCTGCTAAATTGAGCATTTTTTCTTACCAGTTTTTCTGAGGTGACTTTGCAGCATAGTTCAGGGTTGTTTCTTGTGTCTTTGGCAACTTTTTACCCCTAGGAAAGGAACAAGCATGGTGGATGGCAGATAGCAACGCAGTCCTGAGCTAAATTCCAGTCCTGGTATTTAATCGCAGGGATTGGCTACCATTCACAAATTGCTTGAGCTGTGCACTTGCTTTAGGATCTCAGCATCATCCCCTGATGAAACTACAGTTGTGTTCAATCAGGACTGACACATGCTTTTAGACTATTTGGCAAGCAGAAGATCTATGGCTCAGAAATTATGTGTAATACATTGTAGATGTTGCTGTTTATAATGAAATGGAACAGATTTTGTATTTTTATAGTGCTTGTATATATTTCAGGGGATAGGAGTAACAGAAAATATTGTATTCATAGAAACTCTAGTAACAATAATTCAAATTAAGCATAAAACAGCCTAGCAACTAGAATAATAATTTCTGAAGTCCAGTAGAGCAAGGATAAAATATAACACCTAAATATGTGTATTTATTTTTATAAACTGTACATGTTAGTGTATGATATACAAACATCTATTCATTTGTTCAATTCAGTTTTCTTGGGGAAAATTGATGCTATCTTCAACCTTTTTTTCTGAGCATGGATTAGAGGATCTGCTGTCAAAATTTCAAGCCTTGACGATACTCTCACTGAAGTGTGTGAAAGTCCTGCTACTGCTGCTGCACTAGCATGAATTTTCTCTAGCTCCTTTGAGTATCCTCTCAATCACCAGGACTTAGACACCATCTTGCCTTCTGCATCTCACAAGTTGATATTCTGACATGTCAGTATTTTAGCTGTGGAACTGATGTTTGCTTTCCAGCAAGAGTAATAGCGATCGGGACAAGGCTAGTACTGCATTTAGCCCACTCCCTATCATGCCAGGTGTCAAACCTAAGCGTACATCAAGGCAGCAGAACCAAGAGTGCACTGAAAACTAGACAGGAACCGTACTGAGGTCTTTTGCTGTGGAGAAGGGAGAAGCAAGGAAATGTAATTCCTTTACAAGCTGTTGCAAAAGCAGAGTAACTGCATGCCATCCGCCTTGCAAAAGGCTTGCCAAAAGGTACAGCTCTAAAACTGTATAAACAATTTAGATTAAGAAACATTAAACACATTCACACCTGCTTTCAAGCTCTGAATCTGTAGCTCTGCAAAATGTCATCTATTTGAAGAAAAGCAGATATTTTTCTTTCCGTAAACATCTGTTTGGAAACAATAAATTTATTTTTCTGTTATTAACTTTCCTGTCTCCTTTACCCATTTATCTTCCTGTTAGCTGAAATATACATCATTGATTATCACTGCACAATAGCCATAAATAATGATATTAAGTTATTCCTCTCTTTGCCTTCTCGCCTTGACCTATAAGCTGAAGGTTTTCCAAATAATTCTACACACAATCACTGAACTCTGAATTACAAACAAACTGAAAACCAACAGCAATCTGCTACTAAGTATTGAGAGCTGGAAAATGTATTATTCTGCTTTACTGTTAAATACAAGAGACTTTCAGTTTCACTAGAAAGCAGTCAAACTCAAAAAGTGAATGAAAGACATGTAAGTTTAAATTACTTACATGATTTAAAGACCAATGAAAAACAATCCACTGGACAAGAGTATTTGAAGTGAGATTTGATTTTAAGAGATATTTAGTTATAGGTAAATTATTACAGGCTTGATTTGAATCAATCCGTAATTTAGTAGTCCCAAATATTAGGAAAAACAGAATAATTCATTCAAACATTCACATGAGGAAACTACCAGGTGTTTCTTTAGAAAAGACTTGACAAAGTAGAAAAACAATGAGGCATTTAACACTATAAACACGTGCTAATATTTGACATGTACTTCAAATGTAAGGTTGTGATCCTGGCAATGTGTTCCAATTCAGGTAATATTTCTGAAGTCAAGGGAATTGCTTGTATAAATACAGGTACTTGATCATGTGTTAGGTTCTGCATTATTATATGCAAAGCCATTGAGATTGGAAGTTGTACTTAAACATTTGTAAGTTATCATTAATGGAGTGTAGAATTTTCCTGTTGCAGTTCCTGCAAAATCATCAGTGGTGTGGAAAGTGCTCTACAGTATTTCATAACTCTTCTTACCTATACATATCTGCAATAAGCCTGGCTACCACACAGTGAAAGTGGTGTACAGGTTTTGAAAGAACCTGAGAAAACAATAAGGGCAGAGATAACAGAACATAAGAGGAATATGATATTTCAGTTTAGAAACCAATGGAAAGGCAAATGGATGTTATCAGTAGATGCTTGCAGCTGCATTGTTATAAATGCATTATATATTGATAAAGTTCACTTAGGGAATTTGGTGCATCCATTCTGAATACTTGCAATTAACTTCAGTTGATATAAAAATGTGTGTAGACCAGCCTGTTGGAAAACAGATCAAGATTAAATTCAATTTACCTTCAATGTTTTTCCCTAGCTTTTGCAAAAGATAAACTCCGGCTTGCTAACTCAAGATGAAGAATGTAGCTAATACGTAAGTTAAGAGAAGCATCAGCCTTGTTCTGTAATGTGGGCAAAATTTAGGTCTAACCTCTCCCCATCTGAAAATCCTCCTGCAATGAGTAAACTAAAATTTCCTAAAAGTCACAGCTATAGTATCATAGAATGGTTGAAGTTGGAAGTGACCTCCAGACGTCATCTGGTCTAAAAACTGCAGTAAAAAAAGTGTTTCCTGAGGTTCAGAGGGACCCTCCTGGGTTTCTGTTTGTGCCTGTTGCCTCTGGTTCTGTCACTGGGCACCACTGAAAAGGGACACTGCAATCAATATATGTTTTACAGTGGCTCTCCATGTTGACACACTACAGTGAAGACAGAATATCCTTCCTTTAGGAGAGGATTAAGCTGAATGCCATAGAGGTCCTATATTCAAATAAATTTATCTATGTGGAGACTGTCTTTAGAACAGCAAATGAAGTCTAAATTCATGCCCTACCTTGTTTCACAACAGCTTTTCTATGCATATGTGCCCCGAAACTGGATTCTTGGTGAGTTATTTTCATGTTATGGAGATAAGACTTCAGATTTCTTCACAGGTCAACAAACCAAAGATGTTTAAAAGAGTCCAGTGTTTAAATGTCTTCCAGAATGTCTTGCACTAAAAGGCTTTTCTATACCCAGAATACACAGATCTGTAGAGTTCATACGCACCATTAGAGGACTAAAGGTAAGTACTTTGCCAGTATTTCTAACATCCCCTCTCGACACATCATGGGCCTGAAAAAGATATTTGCAAAGAATAGCTTTGTTATTTTTTCTTAATTTTTTTTAATCAGAAATATTGTTTGTAAGAGCAGGTTCAAACCAGAATGGCACAGGTGTTGGAGACTCAATAAGCCTGAGGGTCGTGGCAAATCACACTTCTGTTGTCTGCGGCATTATGCTGTACAGACTGAGCTACTCTTCTGTGGAGCTTGTGCTCCTCTTAATCCCTTTTCTGTACTGCACAGCCATTTCTTATCTAAAATTAGCACTGAGAATGCCATGGAAGGCTCATTGCTCTTAAATAAATGAGTTCCTATATTTACATAGTAATTTTTACTCTGATGCACTTTCAAAACACTTCATAAAATTAGGATATTTCTTATACCAGCAAACTTCTAACAGCCCTCATTGTTCCCAATTGTGCAACAAATGGCTACTCTGAACAACTGAGGACAAACACCATTCTGCTTCATCTGATGCCATTGTTATTTTTTGTAATTATTTGTAATATTTTTATGTTTAGTGCCTGCATTTTTGAACGTTGCCTTTTCATTGTCTTTTATGCCAGAATGCTAATTTTCAAAACAAATCCCTCTAATTGATAGCATATGTGAAGAACTTACACTTGGACTAACAAAATCCTACATTTTGATAATGAAAACTCATTACTCCACATGGTCCTGAGGAATTCTGATGCAGGATGTTTCTCTCTGAACTAGTAGTAAATGGCTCCAGTAAAACCCACATGAATACATCAGGCAAAGCTGCCTGTCATTCTTACCAACAGGTAAAATTAGTGCTTGCTGCTGGTAACAATATTACACCCATGAGCACATGCCACAGAGCAGGATCCTACAAGCCCAGAGCAAGAAGGTTGTCCTCGTCACCAGTTCTGGTGTCCCAGAAGTGCTGCCTGTAGTGTGACCACTTCTTAACTCGGTTTGGAGTCACTGCCTCAGCTAGCCAGTCATGACATAGCTCTAGAGCAAAGTCAACCTTGGGACTGTTCATCACTGTAACCCCCACTTCATCCCATGTCCCTCCAATGCCAGTCACTGCCTCTGGATGAGGCCTCACCCATAGCTGGAAACCAGGCTCAGTGGGGAAAGAAATGCAGCAGCAGCTCTGCAGCAGTCATGTGAATATATCTGCACACTGCAGATAGAAGGTCTGCTTGTTGGAACCTACTTGTGTAGTCTCAGCCTCTCACATGGTCAGTTCAGCCCCAGGACATGGAGTCATTCCTGTGCAGTCTTTCAGACCCATGGTCTTCCTCCAGTTCTTCCAGCCCCCTCTCCTGCTTTCCCCTTGATAATGGCCTGAAGCCTAGATGTCTCAGAGCATGAAGCCCCACTGTCTCCTAACTCAACAACCCATCTTAGTAGTTCATCATTAAAAACATGTTGATATCCTTCATGTCTGGGGCAAGCCAGCATGCTTGAACCCTTCCTCTGTCATGACACTACATGTCCTAAGGTAGGGAGACCGAGTTTGTAGCAATGCATTTTAAAGCATACTCATGAAATCATACTCCACCATGTTCTTCCATCCATGACTGTCCCTGACTCCAGAGGACCACAGTCTAACCTTACAGGGCAAGACATCGAATTAAGAAACAACATGAATTGTGCCTGGTCAGCATGCCTGGCACTGATCTCAGCCTTGTCAAGTGCTTTTAAAGACATCACGTGCAGCTAAGAGAATTTTAGTTGAATTAAACTGATTACTAGCAACATTTGTAACAGAATAGATTTTAAAATTCATTGCAAATCAGAAGCTTTTTTTCCCCACTACAGATGGACATTTAACCTTCCTCGATGGAAGAAACACTTCAGATCCCATAGTAAATAAACTGAAACACTAAATGAATGATGACAAAATGAAACTGAATGAAACACTAAATGATGACAAAATAAAAAATGGAGTCTCTCATGTTTCAGTGCGCTGTGTACAACATGCTATTTAACAGCTATTAGCGATAACAGAAGTGCTGTGACAAGTAGAAACTGCAGAGTTTTTTTATTTTTTAAATTAAAAAAAAAAAGTAAATATTCATGCTGGAATGTAACTGAGAGACCAAGGTTAACATTGGTAGTTTTCTTGGCATGGGAAAAATACCAGAAAGAGAATGTAGTTTACATGATGGCTTTCATTGACAGATGAAATGAAAGTACTAGGCAGTACCTCCCTCTCCTATCCGGTGCACTAAATTCACACAGAAGTTGATGAGAATTTGAGCGCAGATGGGGACATAATAAACTGTGTGGTTATGTATAAATAGCTGTAACAGAACTGTTCTCCTGAGGAAGATGTTATCCAGCTTTGGTCAAGCTGTGAAGAAAAAAGATATTTTCAGAAGAAACAGTAAAATAAACAAACAGATACTGACAAAGTTCTTTGCGCTTCATTTCAACACAAAGAATGAATTGATATTTTGGTAAACTTCATTGACGGAGGCTCCAGCCAGCCTGCTGTGTGCTCGTCGGCAGATGTGCTGAAGCAATTAGCAATATGCTAAGGTAGTTAAGCTCATTCTGCAGAGCATTTTATTCCAGAGTATCTCCTTTAAATTAAATTTTGGGCTGCATCAAGAGAAGCGTGGCCAGCAGGTTGAGGGAGGTGATTCTCCCCATCTACTCCGCTCTCATAAGGCCCCACCTGGAGTACTGTGTCCAATTCTGGAGCCCCCAACACAAGAAAGACATGGACCAGTTAGAACAAGTCCAGAGGAGGCTATGAGGATGATCCGAGGGCTGGAGCACCTCTCCTATGAGGACAGGCTGAGAGAGTTGGGGCTGTTCAGCCTGGAGAAGAGAAGGCTTAGGGGAGCCCTTATAGCGGCCTTCCAGTACCTGAAGGGGGCCTACAAGAAAGCTGGGGAGGGACTTTTTATAAGGGCAGTTAATGACAGAACAAGGGGAAATGGCTTTCCACTGGAAGAGGGCAGGTTTAGATTAGATATTAGGAAGAAATTCTTCACTATGAGGGTGGTGAGACACTGGCATAGGTTGCCCAGAGAAGCTGAACAATTCCCCCTCCCTGGAAGTGTTCAAGGCCAGGTTGGATGAGGCTTTGAGCAACCTGGTCTAGTGGAAGGTGTCCCTGCTCATGGCAGGGGGGTTGGAACTAGATGATCTTTAAGGTCTCTTCCAACCCAAACCATTCTGTGATTCTATGACCCTAAATATGTTTGGAAAATTGGTTAAAAATAGCTTTAAAATAGCAGTTCTTCTGAAGCATTTTTCTCTTAGCATCAAGTTAATATGATCTGACATGATACCTTTCCATCTTTAGTACTTCAGTGCAGGTATCAATACTTCTCTGAAAATAATTCCCCTATACTTTGGATTTTGATACAATAAATCCTGGGAGATGTATGGAAATAATGAATAACAGACTCCTCTTTATCATGCTGCTATGTTAATTACCATTTAAGCAAATCTATTATTCATAAATAACTGATCAGCTATAACCCATTCATAAATGAGATTTGAGACAATACAGTGATAAAATGTGCTGAATGGTAGATGGATACAATTGTTATAGAATTATGAATAATGGAAATTTAAAACATTAATGAATGGCTCCACTGTTATTTTTCTGAATTGCCCTCTTAAGCATCTTTTGTCAATACTTTACAGGAAATAGGCAACAGCTTACATGTTTATATCTAAATCATCCCTAACAGGCATTAAGATTTTTTTAAGCAGAACAGAGACCATTAAAAACATAAATGAAATCCTTCAATGGCATCTTTTTATAGAGGTATGCCTTAACCCTCAATTTTTCCTTTTACATTTTAGCATAGCTACCTCCATGATCCCTTCTGAAACCATTTCCTGATATATAGAATCTGCTGTGTTCTGCTTTACTGGTTCAGAAATGAAAGTGTTGTTTATGGGCTTCTTGATCATGGCTACAAAAAAGATAGGTAGTAGAATGCACTTTTAAAATGGGCTAAAAAATTCAAGGGTTTCTCTCAATTTTTTGAGCTAGGACGCATATTTCAGTTTGATTTGCTTTAGTATACAATCATCTAAAAGTAATTTATCTTTCAGTATGTCTTACTTGGTTCTTACAGGAAAACTTAAACCCCTAAGCATTGCAAATTTCTGTGGAAGGAGAGAAACCTGAATGTAAAGCATTTTTTTTCCAAGTAGTAATTATAATTTTATATATGTGTATATATGTATGTATTAAAAATCCACTATTTACAAGTACTAGTACTAGAAAAAAACATTTCCTAAGGAGTTGGGAAAAAAAGTTAGTGCAACATATTACCATGCATGTTTTGATAGGGCATTCAAATACAGAAATATCTCTCATGCAGATCCAAATGGAAAGGCTCGGATCACTCTGTCTTCAGGGCTCAGGATATTTCTCCACTGGTTCAGAGAATGGGCAGAATACCTGAAGACCTCACTGCTGAGCTAAACTGAATCCTGAAAACTACAAAATAGTCATTTTTACCTAGAACTCATATTTTAGTAAAACTCTAATACAAATTAAGACTCAAATCTTATTATTTTTATAGCATGAAGACCCCATAATTGTCACTGTGTCAGTTTAGTAGGACACAGAACACTGTCCAACAGCAATATGGGTTTTTCAGTTGCATTATTCATGCTTAAAGTTAAATAAGTTTTGAAATGTTTTACTTTAGAGTCATAGAATCATAGAATGTTGTGAGTTGGAAGGGACCCACAAAGATCATCGAGTCCAGCTCCTGTACCTGCATAGGACAATCCCAAGATTCAGACCATGTGTCTGAGAGTACACGTTATCCAAATGCTTCTGGAATATTGTCAGGCTTGGTGCCATGACTGCCTCCCTGGGAAGCCTGTTCCAGTGCTCCACCACCCTCTGCGTGAAGAACCTTTTCCTAACGTCCAACCTAAACTTGCCCTGGCACATCTTCCTGCCATTTCCTCTGGTCCTGTCATTGGTCACCAGGGAGAAGAGATCAGAACCCGCCCCTCCTCTTCCCCTTGTGAGGAAGTTACAGACTGCGATGAGATCTCCTCTCAGTCTCCTCTTCTCCAGGCTGAACAAACTAAGCAACTTCAGCCTCTCCTCATACGGCTTCCCCTCTAAGCCCTTCACCAATTTACTGACACTCCTCTGGATGAGAATATCTGGACAAGAATATCAAATGAGACATGTTTTCAGAACATCTCTAATCTGGAGAGACAGTGGCAGAATCCTCTGCATCTTGAGGAGGCTCAAGCCACACTTCAGTAAGAGAAATATTTGGAGTAGTGAATTTAAAGGAAGCATTACTGTCAATTTCAACAGAAATGGGATCATCTCTTAATTCTACTTTATTTACTCTTAGTTTTACTCTATTCCCTCAGTTTTAATCAAAGACCATTGCTCTCTGACTCCATACTCTAGTGTCTAACATCACTGAAATGTAACAACCGAAAACAGAGCAATCCCTCTTCTCCAAAAATCTACCTCAGGACTTAAACATTAAACTGTCTGTCCCTTCTTAAATCTTTACTGGATTTAAAAAAAAGAAAGAGAGAGCAATTGCTAAAACTGGATGGCAAGAGGATTGCTGAGACAAAACCTACAGGGACTAATCTTTTAGACAGGGTTAAGTCCTTGAAATACCAGGTAACATAGACTATAGATTTGTGTTGTGTTGTAACCAAAAGGTTGGATTAGGCATAAATACCATTTTCATAATTATTCTCATAGTAAATGTTAACTTCCTGATGTCATCAATTAGTCTGCTTTAATTGCCACATTTGGTAGTCTTTGTTACAGAATTATTCAGCATTTGCCTTTCAGAAACAGGTATAAAAAGTAATAGAACAGCAAATCACAATCTGTTTTTCATAAAGCTTGTAAATGATGACTGACATTTTATAGTACATTTCCATGAAGACCTGACGCTTAAGATTTTGTGCACCCTCTTACACGATTTGAATAAAAGCCAACTTCCGTCTAGATTCTCAGTGAGACTCGGTTATTTGGGGGACTTGCATTATCATGGCACATATGAAGACCCTCACGACATCACACTAGACTTAATGCAAATACTCTTTTTCCCCCTAGAATATGTTCCAGCACTCCCTTACTATGTGGCATCCTAAAAATCCATCCTGACAATCCTTAAGCATAATGGGAAGCTATAAAGATGGTTTTGTGACAGTTTTTTATGCTGAAGTTGTTTTAAATGTTTTCCCTGGAACATCAATATTTTTCTAAAGTATTTCCTATAGTTTAAGCATTAAGATCTAGCTCTTTAATCAAGGATAGACAGTAATGGCACATGATTATAGTGGATAAAATGCTAATGACTACAGCAGAGAAGCATTTTCTTTGAGGCACTTGTCACTTTGTAAAACTCATGCTCTAGCAAAACATACATATGTGGTCATGTCACAGGAGGCTTTTAACACCCTCATAGAATCACAGAATTGTTTTAGTGGGAGAAGATATTGAAGATCATCAAGTCCAACTGTAAACAAGCTGTTGTTCAGCTCTAGTTTCTTTTTTTGTCTGGAAACAGTAATATTTAGGAAGTTCATTGGTAGCACTTACATGTAATTAATTACATTTTACATAATAAGACTGAATTTATTACATAGACATGGCTCTTTTTCTACACAAGTAAGCAACAGAAGAAATAATTGACACTTCCCTTAACAACACTTTTCAAGTATTCAAATGAGAGTTATGTATTCACTTTTCCCAGTGTTTCATGTTTTTTTTCTCCACAATGATAGTGAGAAGAATTTGAGATGGCATGGAATGGCATGAAGTCTGAACTCATTATCACCACTACTGAAATGATCACAGCTAATTACAATATGACCTACAAAATACTTCAGTGACACCACTCAAAAATGGTGAAGAAACTGTATTTTCTCCATTATTTAGATTGTCATTCAGAAGAGCAACAGCACTCTTCTCCAAGATAGTTCTCCTTCACTTGCTCCTAATTTCCTGTAAGTCCTCAGTGAAATTTTATACGGAGACAGTACGACTAGGGCTCACGGAAGCACTTGCATGGGAAGCTTGTCACAAAACTAGCACATTAAATCACACAGTATGCTGCTTTTTTTGTTATCTTCCTGGAAATGCAAGATGAAAAGATGGCAGTTCTGTAAGTCGTCTTCTCTTTTGCTGGCACTGCTGCTGGCATTTCAAATGCAAAGACAAGTCCTAATGCAAACAAGGAAATACGCTACCTGTGGTCCCAGCATCCTGCCTACCTGTCTTGAAACAACCCAAACAGAAGAGCTGTGGTTTTTGATTTATGACAGAGTATCAGGAAACCTTACATGCAGAGAAGAAAAAGCATCTGCTGCAAACAATTCAGTAATCTGATAAAAGATTACATTTTCTATATATTTGTTAATTTAAAAAAATTATTTGACTAGTACTTTATTTATTGAGGGCTTCTGCTATAAAGGACATAAAAGCTACATACTACTCTCCATCTTCCCTTCAAGATGGTGCTGCTATTTAAAGACGTCAACTCAAGAAAGTCTCCCAGACTTAAGGCCAAAGCTCTTAAACTGCATTAACATAAAAAATAAACTGAAAAGAAAAAACCCGTACCTTTCTGGAATAATTGTTTCTTCACTATCCTATGTATTAAATAAGAGTTCCAATTCATATGTATTTAACTTTCTTACTTTATTCAGTGTATTGTTCAGAGTCTCTTCATCTACATGTGCATAATAAGTAATGGTTCTATTTCTAGGGGAGGATTTAAGTGGTTTTTATTAGATATCAACATTATATATTCCAACATATCCAGGTATTCATAATACATAATAACACTTTCTTCAGACCAACATTTCAAATAAAGGCATAATAAAATTCTATTATGCCAGTGAAACACATTTAAGAAAGCATGATTTCTTAAACTGCTTCAAGACAGATTAAAACCTACTAAACTCAAACCCTTGTTTCATACTTCAGTTGCTAACAAGAGAATAGATATTCCAGCAAATTCTTTATATGAAAAAAGCCATGTAGACTCTCAATGCTGAGCAGAGAGAAAAAGTTGACTTTCTGTTTACAGAAACTACCAACACATGATTTTCAAAGGTTTATTTTTAATATATATATACATTTTTTGTCATACTTGGAGAGCTGAGTGTCTATTCTTTTTTAAAAAGTTAGACTGTAGGAAAGTATGAAAGAATTAAGTTAAATCAGCATTTTAAGTATTGTTGACAGCTCACAAATCATTTGGAAGCAGACATTTCTATTTGTATTCTCACTAGCTTCAGAAACTGTTCAAGGTAAAGCTCAAAGCCAATAAATGGTAAATTACACAGTATTCCATGCTGTTTAACTATTGTTAAGATAAATAGTGACATGTGCGAGGATCCTTTTTATAGGATTCTGACATTTTCTTGGCCCTGTGTTTCTTGGCTTACATTACTGTTACCAAATATTTGCAGCGTAATTCTGAACAGGATCTCACCGATTTCTCTCGCTGGCGTACAGATGTAAACCAAAAAGACACTATCTGCCATGTAAAGCTTCCAGCTGAGTAAAGACAGTGGGAACTGAACTGGTCAGCCTGAGCGTCAGTGGCTACAGTGTTGCAGCAGCCTAGCTGCTTTCAAGATCTTTCTAGGTAATATAGAAAGGAATTGCACACCAGTTGTTACAAGGAGACCAGTGAAGTAGCTCTACTGAAACGATGAGCTCCTGGTAGGACTAGTCTGCATAGTCTGTAAGGCACCATAGAAAAAATAATTAATTGGTTGTTAAAATCGTGGCAGTTGGCTAATGGATGTGAGTAGGAGCTGACCTATCAGTATAGCACAGGATCAGAAAAGGAGGTAGACACCTCTTTCTAGACCTCTGATGGTGAGGAAAGCTGGCTCTTGTTTGAAGAGACAGACAGTGGGAGGCAGTTTAATGCACCCACTTCTTTACTTATTACAGCAAATGAATGACTTTTCATAGTATGAACTGAAAGGTGTAGGTTGGAAGGGAAATTAGTATAATACTGCTAATATATCAACTTTCAAATAAAGGTGTTCCATGCCTTTAAATAAATTAAAAAGGAGAATCTCACTCATAATGCTAATTACTGAATAATCTCAGAAGCAACGACCTTCATAATTAATGCAGTAAAATATTTGTTTTGCTTGGCATTATCAATATCAGTGTTGACTTTTAAAGCCTGGAATGTTGGTCTTCACATTAGGCTGACTCTCCAGGGATGCGCAGATGACTGAGATTTGAAGAGCCTGAGAGCCTTATTCTCTTCTTTCTTTTCTACTGCAGACCAGGAGCAAATTCCTTAAAACAATGATCTTGAGATCAGTATAAAACTGTTGTAAGTTGGAAAAGGAGCAGGCACTATCCCTCTTTAAGAATGCACTGACAGAATCTTAGAAGAATCCAGACAACACAGGTAAGAAGCAAAGCCAAATGTCATCTGCTTGCAAGACACATCTCCCAACTGCCTGTCATTAGGATGGGCAGCTCTTGTACTATAATGCACAGCAATCTCCCACAAAACGTGTTGCCCACAATCATTTCAATTGATTGTCACATTTTTCTACATGTAACTTATAGTACAAGTTGTGTAAAAACAACAAACCTGCAGTTCAGTGGAAGTGTGGGTTTTGCACATACAGCAAATGCAAGGGGAAGTGTATCCCAGAGATGCTTCTCATTGAGTAGCACCTCTCTAATTAGTCTTCCAACCTATTTACTCTGTCCCTAAAACCACACTGGCTCTTCCTGTCACCTGCCGGGCATTTTTTTTTTTTTTTTGGGGGGGGGGGGGTGTTTGCTGTTTGAGACCATAAATCATCTGAGGATTTATTTTAAATGCCAGCACTTCCAAAAGGACAAAAGGTATCTGAAAAGCATCTTACCACATGAAAATACCAATAGAGAAGAAAGATACGGTGATATTCTAACTGGTCCAGTGTTGGAGGGAAAACATATGTCACTAGCAAGAACTGGATAATTATCCTTGTAGATTTCCAAGTCCCAGCTTTTCCAGAGAGAGTACAAGAGCAGTGGTGAAACTGGCGCTGGTTCACACCACACCCTTGGTCCACATTTCATCACCTACTGACAGCACAGGAGGGTGAAGTTTCTCTGTATCTTCCACAGTGACATTTTCCATAAACTCTAGAGAAAATTTCTGAAA
Source organism: Antrostomus carolinensis (assembly GCF_000700745.2). NCBI lineage: Eukaryota > Metazoa > Chordata > Aves > Caprimulgiformes > Caprimulgidae > Antrostomus > Antrostomus carolinensis. Next base: position 1,049 of record NW_010299721.1, on the reverse strand, counting down.
TTTTACTTGTAGAGACACTGCATCTAAAAGGGATTTGGTGGGCACATATAATCCTTTCATTCATTCTCTCTGTAAAGCATAGCTGGGCCTTACAGAATTTGAGGTCTCTCAAGTACATACCTGCCTGCAGACCTGTCCTCTCACTGGCTGACATCAAATATGTTACATCATGCACAAACCAATTACAGATCTAGTAATATCTGAATGAACAGACAGAAATCTGATACTTGAAAGTGATTCTTTGTGCCTTGAATCATAACATGCTGAACAGCTTGAAATGCAATGTTCCAAACTTCTGAGGAATGTTATTCTTCTCTTTGCTAGTCCAGAGTTGCTGGTACGTGTGTCTCCTTGTGTGAATAAGGTGGTAACGGAGGATATATTTAATGTGGAAGACACTGCAGTCTTTAGGCAGCAGTATAATTATTATAAAGTGTACACTGAGAACGGACAACACATTGTACAACCACAAAGAAAGTCCTATTGCAGGGTGGATGGAAGCTCCTAAGTCACTACCTGCCTTGAGGTGAGCACTACTTGAGATTAATTTAGGTGTGCTGATGCCAAGTTCAGCATTTTTCTCTCTTTTTGGGAGATACATTAGGTACAATTACGGTAAGTCACATAAAAGGTGATAGGAATGTTGAAGTAAAATCAGTTTCGGAAAATGAAATAAAACCAGCTATCAACTCAAAACAAGTGCAGATTTTTTCTCCCCAAACAGATATGTTGGAGCTCCCCAGCAGGCTGGAGCCTCCCCCTCTCCCGGGCCCATCTCCTTGATTACCTCGCCTGACTGGAAGGTGCGAGCAGCAGGTATGGACATGAGCTGTGGGTGGGTGGCCAAAAAACCCCCCTAAAATAAGCGAAAAAAAGAGAAAGAAGAGAGCTGCATCATGAAAGCGGAATTTACTCCGATGTAGAAAACCCCGCATTTCGGTGAGTGACTCCGCGCTCCCACGGGTCCCATCCGCCTCTCACACGGGGGAAAGGGTGCGGGCACCCGGCCCCGCATCCCGGGGCCCCCGCGGGGAAAGGCCACTCCGCCC
>NW_010299720.1:0-554 GCF_000700745.2 Antrostomus carolinensis | reverse complement strand
CTTTGTAAACAGGCAGTTGAGTGATAATAAGCTTGAACACAAAGTACCTATTATTTTCTTTACCACATTGAAGTGTAGCTGAAAGCATCCAAAGTTTGGTGCAGCTTTTAAGAAAGTGATTTACTGCTTTTCAAAACATACTGCTGCTTTTGTTGATATGCGCAACTGGAGCTCAACAAATGTCTATTACTTCTATTACCATGTTAACACAAGCCTGTACACTTTCAGATTAAATTTGAAGAGGCACTTGCGTTCTCTTCTACTTGTAATTAGGGCAGAGCAAACAGTTCAGGAGACCCTGACTTCTTACAACAGTTTGTATGGGGGCCATGGTCATGATGCTAGAGCAGGAATCATGAGACTCTTTAGGCTTCGTAACTGACTCTGCTGGAGATGCTTCCTCCAGGGCTCAGGCTCTGTTTCCCATTACATCAATGACTTAATCTAATTTTTTTAATCAATGAACTAACACTGATTTATCCACTGAGTAGGGTTTGTCCTTGAGCTTGTTTTTGCAGCACCAGTGACAAGTAACTGGTGACGCTAAGCTTGCT
>NW_010299719.1:0-2323 GCF_000700745.2 Antrostomus carolinensis | reverse complement strand
CCCAGCCACTGCCTGTCCCCATCCCTCCTGCCTCGCAGTGGAGACCACGGCGAGAAAATGATCCGTTTGGGATGAACGACAGTTTTAAACACTTCTGAATGGGGACAGAGTCCAAGACCTGACCGTAAAATCTGGTTTTGAAAAGGGCTTAAAATAAATCCCACGCTGCCCTAGTCTTGCTGTTTAAAGGGGATTATCTAAGAGGTTTAGGAGCACACAGAGGAATGGCAAGACAACTTGGGCACCTAAATCCCCTCAAAGACCTTAAGAAATCCCTCCACACTTCACCTACCGACCGGTCAGGGCTCCCAGGACACCCTCCAGCTCTCACCGAGTTGTACCACATGCCCAGGGAAGTCAAAGGCTCCCATCGGATACGTGGGGTTCATTCCCAGCCCCACAGCAGCACACACCCAATCTGCAGAGATGTCCCCTCCCCACTGGGGACTGTCCTGCAGCCATGCCCGGGACAGGCATTGGTGCCATCATCCCACAGCAGCCTCCATCGCCCCACAAAGCTGAGCCCCAGCACCCCCACAAGATGGAAATCCAGCTGTGCCCAGTGAGACATCCCCACTGCGGGGAAAAAGCCACCCTGTGCCGCTCAGACAGTGAGGGTTTTTTAATAAATACCTTTTTTTTGCACAGAAATATACCAAGTTTTACAGAATACAAACTGCAGGGATAATGACCGAGCATCAAAGACAGAAGATGCCGAGCACCCTTCTGTCTCCATCTGGTCTTTTCCAGGCTCTGACCCCAACGCTCGCTGGCAGATCTCCCCCTAACCCCGACTTGCTAAGGCCAAAAGGCAGAGTAAAGGCTGGGGAGGGGACAGACAAGGTGCCAGCAGCGGCAACCCCCCCGTGTCCTGCCCCAGCAATGGTCACAATGGACAAGCCTCAGCTCTGGGCTGAGAGCATCTGCTGTGAGAGCATCACTGGGACCAAGCGGGGTGCAGGCAGCTGATGGATGTACAGGAGCCTTTCAGTGCTGGTGGAGAGACTGGTGCTGGGGTGAACACCGAGGGGTGGCAGTGCTGGGAGCTTCTGGGCTACTCCTGGGGGGGTTGGTGAGCACAACCCCCTTTTTAACCCATCAGACATGACTGGGAAAGGACAGCCTAATTGCTTGGACCCCAAAAGCAGCTGCCCAGGAAAAGAGGACACTGGTCCCATAGCAAAGCACCTGGGTCTGCCCTGCCCTGGCACCACAACCACCCCATGGACAGGCACAACAGGGTTTGGCCCTACTCCCGACCCACCGGCATCGCCAGGTCGTGGCACGATCAGTCAGCTCTCGCCTCTGCAGCACCTCTGTCAGAAGACCCTCCACACCATGGCCGTGGCCACCAAGCACTGGTGGAGAGTGGGGCCTCACATTCCCCTTTACCTGCTCTGGAGGACAAAGAGCCCCAAAGACAGGGGCCAGGCAGGATGGAGAGGTTCAGTGACAGGAGAGGGGATGTTTGGCCCACCCACAGTCTTCCTGCACTGGCACCCCACCTCTGGGGCAGACACCAGACAGGCCACACTCCAGGAAAGAGCATCCCCACTGCTTAAAGCCATGGGACCACCTTTGGCTCCAGGTCAGAGATGACCGCATCAGCCAGCTCCACCACAGCCAGACCTCCAGCTGCCTGGTACCCCACAGGGAGAAAGTAGAGAGCATCAGGAAAAGGACCTGCTACTCCAAAGTCACTTACCTCATGTACAAGATCTTTCCCCCTTTCCAAAGGGATCTAGCAGATCAGAGGGCATCTCTCTGACTGCTCCTCCCTGATCTCCAGACAGTGGATATTGCTACAGGCACTGCAGGACAGACCAGACTCCTGACTCCCACCAGGCAGCAAATCCACACAAAGGGAGGCACTTTCTCCCCAACACAGAGCTTTGACACCAACTGTGGGGATGGACAGAAATTTGCCACACCCCTCCTGCATCCCCAACTCCTCATCAGAGCCCCAAGCAGCAAAACGGGGCCCAGTGAGGACGTGGGGTAAGGCTGAGCAGCACCCCAGGGAGGCTGTTTTAATCATGGGAAATGTTGTGTCTATGGGAGGGGGAAGTAAGGAAATCAAATGCACCATGGGGAGACCCCCGCGTTGAGCCAGGGACAACCTGCCGCTCTGCTCTGGCTGCTCCAGCACTTGTGTGAGCGGGGAGTGAGGGGAAGGAGATGGCTGGCTGGCTCCAGAGCCATCTCCACAGCCCAGCCTCACCTGACCTGGGGACAGCTCTTTTTGGTTAGGAGGGTAAGGCTATTGTGTGATGGCACCAGCTTGTACAGGTGAGACGGGGTGCCGACTGGCACCTGAAGGGGG
>NW_010299717.1:0-1423 GCF_000700745.2 Antrostomus carolinensis | reverse complement strand
CATTTTGCTGCTCCCGGGGCCATGGGGACTGGGTGACCCAGCAGGGACCAGGGTGGGGGGCTCATTTGGGTGACACCCCCCTTCCCCGTGATGTCTCACCCACATCCTGGGTGCTCCGGGGTCTTTTGTCTCCACGCAGAGCCTCTGCCTCACCAGGGACACCCAGTACCTGGTCCTGGGAGCTGCTGTAGCATCTGTCAGCCGCAGCAGAGAGCAGCTCAGCTTCCAGGTGACCCTGGAGATCCGACATCGTGGAGATGGAGGTAGGGACATGGGGAGCGAGTCCAGAGGAGGGTCATGAGGATGATCACAGAATCGTGGAATGGTTTGGGTTGGAAGGGACCTCTGAAGACCATCCAGTCCAACCTCACTGCTAGAGTGGGATCACCTCGAGTAGGTCACATAGGAACATCTCCAGGGGGGTTCTGACTGTCTTCAGAAACAGATACTCCACAACCTCTCTGCGCACCTTGTCCCAGTGCTTTGGCACCCAGAGGGCTGGAAGGCTGGAGCAGCTCTGCTGTGAGGACAGGCTGGGAGAGTTGGGGCTGTTCAGCCTGGAGAAGAGAAGGCTCCGGGGAGACCTTCTAGTGGCCTCCCAGTACCTGAAGGGGCTCCAGGAAGGCTGGGGAAGGACTTTGGCCAAGGGCAGGGAGTGACAGAACAAGGGGTGATGGCTTGAAAGTGGCAGAGGGGAGATGGAGATGAGATGTGAGGAAGAAATTCTTTGGTGTGAGGGTGGTGAGACAGTGTCCCAGGTTGGCCAGAGAAGCTGTGGCTGCTCCTCCCTGGAAGTGTTCTCGGCCAGGTTGGATGAGGCTTTGAGCAACCTGGTCTAGTGGAAGGTGTCCCTGCTGCTGGCAGGGGGGTTGGGACTGGATGAGATTTAAAGTCCCTTCCCACCCATTCGATGATTCTGTGGTTCTAAGCCCGAGGGGTGGGGGTCAGTGTGTCTGTGCTCTCTGTGTCCTGACTTGGGCATTTGGGATCCCCTCAAGCCCACCTGTAATGAGGAGCTGGGGAGACATGTAGGAGACGCCAAACCACCCTCCTCACCTGCTCTCCTCCCCATCAGGTGCCCCTTTGCCCCCCACGGAGACCCAGCAGCTCCTTTTCGGCTCCGATGACAAGTGCTTCACCAGGATGACCCCCGTGCTGCTCCTGATGGCCCAGGAGGAGGTGGCTTTGGTCCCTTCTTCCTACCTCTCTGCTGACGGGGTGGTGGACGTGGCTCCGTACCCACAACTCAGGTCTGTGGCCATTGCTGCAGCAATGGAAAACACAGGGGCAGCTGGGGGGGGAGAGGGGCAGCTCCAGCCCTTCTGCCATGGGACGGTGGTGGGAGGATGTGGGGCAGGGCCTGGTGGGGGTACAAGGGGTCTCTGTGACCCTCTCTGTGTTCTCCTCACAGCCCACCCCAGGT
>NW_010299716.1:0-2152 GCF_000700745.2 Antrostomus carolinensis | reverse complement strand
TCCTTTTTTTTGGTCTGTTTCCTTTTTTTTGTCTGTTTCCTTTTTTTCCTTTTTTCTCTTTACTTCTCTCCCCTTTACTTTGCATTTCCTTTATTTCTGTATCTGTTATTTCTTATTTCAAACAGCCAGCTGCTCCAACCTGCGGAAGGGCTGCGAGTCGGTGACGTACTGGAGCTCGGGGTTCACAGCTCTGCAGGCCTGCATCGATGCTGCCATTATCCAGGTCAGTCTGCAAAAAGCACCTCAGAAAACCCCACAGGTTGAAATCCGTGAGCTTCCTTCTGCTCTGACTGCTCCTGTGATGTTGTTTGTCTGTTAATTGTGTAAAATGCTGCATCAAAAATCAGCTCAAATGAGATGAGAAGACAGAATATTGAATCGCAGAATGATTGAGGTTGGAAGGGACCTTTGAAGGTCACATCTAGTCCAACCACCCTGCTCAGGCAGGGACTCCTGGAGCACAGCAACAAGGATTGTGTCCAGAATTTCATGTGTTTGGCCACATTTTATACAAAAACGTTGATTGTCTGGTTGAATAATGAATAATTTGTGTCCAAATGAGCCTGGACCAAACATCATGGTCCAGAACTTCTTCCCATGGGGAAGAGGAGGGGCAGGCGCTGATCTCTTCTCTCTGACCACCAAAGAATACCAGGAGCAGGGGAAATGGCAGGAAGATGTGGCAGGGGAGGGTGAGGTTGGCCATGAGGAAAAGGTTCTTGAGGCAGAGGGTGGTGGAGCACTGGAACAGGCTCCCCAGGGAGGTGCTCATGGCACCAAGCCTGACAAGATTCCAGCAGCATTTGGCCAAGGCCCTGAGGGACATGGTGTGAATGTTGGGCTTGTCCTGTGCAGGGACAGGAGTTGGACTCCATCATCCTTGTGGGTCCTTCCAACTCACAACGTTCTGTGATTCTGTGGTCACAGAAGCTGTCACAACGCGAAGGGTTGATAGAGCTCACCCCAAGATGCTGTTTAAGATGTTGTACCAAGAGGGGCTGGGGAACGTCCCGGTTATTTTCCCGTCAGTACATGTCAGCAATGCCTTTTCCCCTCTTTCTGCTCACACTGAGAACAAATCTCAGCTTTTTAAGCAATAAGAATTGCAAAATTGTTCATTTCATCTCCAGGTGTTCAGATATTCCCCAATTCTTGTGCTTTTGATTTGAGATTTGGGGACCAACTCACAATGTTCTGTGATTCTGTGGTCACAGAAGCTGTCACAACGCAAAGTGGATAAAGAAGGTTTTGGGGACTCCAGATCATTCTCCATGGGGATGGAGGTGGGGTTGAGCAGGTGGGGTTGAGTGGGATGGGGCTGGAAAATCAGGAATGATGGAAAAATAACTCATCCTTCTTTTCCTTTCAGCTGAAGACGAATCAATCTGTTTGGGAGCAACTGGAGTTGACCAGAGCGGTGGTTATGGGAGAGGCTGCGGTGGTGGAAATCGATAATTTTCCTCGTGCCATCATTTTGATTTATCTCGTAATCGCCTTCTCACCCTTTGGGTATTATTTAGCCATTCATATTGTGGCAGAAAAAGAGAGGAAGTTGAAGGAATTCTTAAAAATATTGGGACTTCATGACACTGCCTTTTGGTACGTGGGTGTTTGGTACAACTCGTCCTTTCTAAAAGAAATATAAAATATATAAAGAAATCTATAAGAAATAACAGGTTTTAGGAAAACTTCTCTATCCCATCCTCCAGTTTTTTATTTGTTTTCAGTCTGATTAACTGAGAGCAGCCTAAAAGTGAGATAGTCCATAAAATCTGACATAGAGATACTTGCAGCCTCGTGAAAATAGGAATATTTTAATAAATAAATACCTGAATATTGCTGTTGCATTTATTCATGGCAACTCACACCAGACTTAGATAAAATGTGATGTTGCAGGAGATTTTTTATGTCATTTGTTTTTATTTAATTTAAATATTATTGGCTCCATCCCTTCTTTTCTGGAGGCTCAATAGGTAACCTGCAGCCTCTCTTCAGAGTTCAGCAGCAGCATTTCTGGGACACATAATTAAATGAATCTCACTCTGTAACTGTGACGTGGCAGAGTGGTCCAAGCAACAGGTTTTAATTTGTTTCCTTACCATGATGGAAATGGTCCTATGAAATACAATGGGTTTTCCCCCCAGTATATGTG
>NW_010299715.1:0-20869 GCF_000700745.2 Antrostomus carolinensis | reverse complement strand
TATTATTATTATTATTATTATTATTATTCAGTGTTTCTGTTAGTAGATAAAGCCAACTGAAATCTTTCTCACTAGATGATAAAATTATTGACAGATTTGGCTTTAATCCCCTCACCTTTGTGCCACCACTGCAGAAATGTTGCATTGCACATTGCACGTGCAATTGTTAGTGGGTCAAAGTATAAAGCTAAGGAATTCTGTACACAAAGAAATTTACTTAAGAGGGAGAAAAACCTTGAGCGTGCCATAAGGTTCTCCGTTTTCTTCTCTGAGGGAACAAACTAGCCCGTGCATAGGGAATGGGATCAGGACTATGGATCCAGCAGATCCTTCAAGCCAGTGACAGGTAAAAAGCGCTGTGGCTGCAAAGTTCTGTGGATGGACAAGAGCACAAGTGGCTTAGAAGTCACGCTGAAGAAGCCTCTCCTGATGTCGTGATGAACAGCTCACAGAGCCTTTGGAAAGCAGCACACAAGCTAGAAGGATGGCAGCTAACACTGATAAATTGTCAATTTCTTGCAGAATTCTCTGGAAAAATTCAAGAAAAATGTGCTGTGGAGACTGTGTGAATTCCCAACCTCAGGTCATCCTTATTTCCATTTTATGGAGGCTGCTCATACAGTTTTTAGGGGAATTCTTCTGGTCATACTTGCTGATGTCCTGCTTTTTGGTGTTTACGTGAGGGAGCAAAGCACCAGGCTGACTTGTTACTTCAGGTGCTTAGAAAAAGAAATGACTCATTATGCTTTTTTTTTTTCATGATGACTGAATATTTCCTCTGATCATAGTATAAAGTTTTTGCACAATTTGCTCATTCTACAATATTTGTAAATTCTTTTCCTTGAACTATAGACTCCAACTGATCTGTTCACAATTTCCTAGTATAAAAAATTATCTTTTTCTTAACAGACATGTTATTGTAGACTTAGCAGTCAAATGGCAAGCCAGCTTGTGTTGCTTATGGGCAGGAAAGATCAGAATTTAAAGTACTTATTTTAACCCATAAATGGAATATTTCTGTCAAATCACAAATGTTATACTATTTATGTTAGTGTTCTGTTAAAGTAATTTTTTCAAACACTAAAGGTATTTTTAAAATTAAAATTTTTAGAAAATAATTAATCAATTTTCCCAGAATGTGTCACTGAGAATGAAGACCAACAGTGTTTATTAACTGAACTAGTCTTTTACATTTTTAATGCAAAAATTGTAGCCAGGGGAAAAAAATAAATAAACCAATTAAATAGAAAATGTTGTTTTTTTTTTTTTTATTTTGGTTTCAGTACTTCACTGAAAAAAAAAAATGAAAAATTTGCACAGGAAACTAAGGAAAAAATGCACAAATGCTGAAAAGGCTTTTCTTCAAACAAGTCTGAATTTTTTAGGTCATATAGTTCCTCATTATTTTTTTCTCCATGTCCAGAGCCAAAGGAGATTGGATTACTCCCCATAACAGTCAGCAAAAATTTCACCATTAGCTCCCACCTTATGAAACACCTTGTCCCAGCCAGAAATTGCTCATTGTGATTCATTTTGAGTTGTATTTCTTTATACCATGTCTCCAAAAACTATCCTCTGTTGCTACCTACCACATGTAAAGGATGAGACCAAAATAGGATAACATCGCCACGGTAAACCAGAACCAGACTTGGTTTCAATTTCATCCTCAATTATAATCTTACAGACACGCTGTGTGTCTGCTCAGTGGGCTTGGTGTGGTGGGCCATTTGCTTGAGGAAAGAGAAATGTTCTTGTTCTATACCATGAAAATGTCTTCCTAATAACAATTTATTGATAAAATAATATTAAATGCAAACAGAAGAGCCCTGCTGTTTGTATAGTATCCCCTCCCATCTTAAAAAGCAATTTGTCATGTTGTCAGTGTAGCTACACGAGATGGGAATGAGGAGTCAAGGGAGGACTCTGCCTTCCTCAGCATGGGTGTTTGTCCTGACATCCCTCCTGGAAGGGAGGGGAATGCAGGACTGGCCAAAGCGTATCCTCCATGGAGGATGCCACCTTGTTTACCTCTAGAATAGGGCTGCTGTCGCTGGTCTATACCAACATGGTTTGCTACAAAGAGCTTTGCAGGTCTCTGCTGTGTGTGTCTGTCTGTCCATGTCTGAGGGCATACTGTGAACGTGTAATCCACAAGGCTGACCTTTAGGAAAATCCTCTTGTTTTCCGTCAGAGAATACAGCATGGCAGATGCTAACAGTTCCTTCCTCGCAGTGTTTTAACGCATCGCCTGCTATTTACATCAACAAAAGAAGTGGTTTCCAAAATGCAAGCATTCAAGAAGAAAAAACACTGGCTTTGCATCAGAGCATCGTGTGCCTCCTTTGGCCGCAGATGCTGATGGGCAACATCGGATCAACGGCGACCAGCTTTGTTTTTGCTTCCAGTTTTCTGTTGTGCAAATGCCAGCGAGGGCCTGATTAGGATGCTGAACATATCATTAGCAACATGACTAATAAGTAAACGCTCCCCGGTGCTTATTAGCTGGGTCTTGCCTTGCAGTGAAATTGTCATTTCAGCACAGGGAGATGGAGCAGAGGAAGTGACAAGCAGTGACGAAGGTCTGTCTGTCCGTCCGTCCGCGCATGTCCATGCTACAGCTGGAGTCACCAGGACGGTGAGACCGGTTGAGTTTCAAGGTCGCTGCTGACATTCAGCTGTCACAGCTTCATTGTCCACATGCTTTCCCTCCATTGACACATTCAAGGGTACTTTATAGCCACCACAAAGAGCCGGTCAATTGATACCATTGCGCTCCCCACGCGCACAAACCGGACGCTTGTTCGGGACTGTTGATACAGTCTCACGTTTATTCATTAATGGAGCCATTGAAATTGCTTCTAACAAGGCCGGCTTGCTTGTTTAGTCCAAACATTTAGCTATGTCTTTTTAAAGTTTTGCACGGTGTTCACTAATTGAGGTAACATTATCTGCATTTTAATGCTAAACCATTTGTGCCCAGTGAAAGATTACCTGAAGAACTCTGTCATTTACTGTGCCAGTTTAAATACAGGCAGCTGCAAAGAGAAAAATATACACAAAAGATGTAAGCAAGGGAAAAAAAAAAAAGGCAGATATTTATTTGTTCTGAAGTCCAATTGCTCAGAAATAGAGTCTGCAGTAGAAAAAGGGGAAAACATAAGCTTGGGTCAGGGAAAAGACAGTGATTAGCTCCATTGTTAGGGATTCTTTGAGCTTCATTGGTCCTAAAGGAAAACCCACTAATGAATCTATTGAAGCTTGCCAAACTTTGGAAGACAACTTAAGTTGTGGTGCTTAGCTGAGACATGGTAGCAACGTATGCTGATAGAGAAAACAGCAAATGTGCATCTTTATTAACTGCTTTTCTGTACAAGCCCTACAAAGACTGCTGATGAATGTTTATTCCAAAAATATACTTTACCTGTAAGGCCAGTTCTTTAATTGAAAACTTTGGTATTGGGAAACCAATGTGCAGAGGATAAAATATAAAATAAACAAGGCCTGGTGCTATGTGCTAGAAGAAACTTCAAAACTCCTTTTTTTTGCTGTTTTCACAATGAGGCCAGAGGAAAGTTTGTTTTCTTCAAGCTTGCTTAGGAGATATTTGTTTTGGTGTTTGTCTTGATGCTTGATCAAGGACTTGAAATGCGTGCAGTCAAACCTCACCACCACAGTGAACTTTGCCATTGCACTAGTTGCATATCAAAAGCTATGGGTTGATAAATGCTCTGTTAAAAAATACAGGTTTTACCATACAAAGCTATTTCCTCATGTCTTTTGCCTGTCTGCTCGAGCTCCTTTGTCACAGCACTGGTGCAGCAGAGGCTGCAGCAGAGCAAACTTCCCACCAGCATGCCCCGTCTGATGGGGAGGGACCACCTCTAGAGCCTGCAAAGCTGCCGAGACAGCTGACAGGGGTGCCAATTAGTGTCAATTGTTGCCATCGTTCCCTGATATGGACACCTGTCCATTGGGAACCAGCCCCAGACCATCAAACTAATTTGACAGTAACCAGTGAATAGGCACCATCTGAAAACTGTCTCCAGTAATAGACCAACTTTCTGAACTGGACTGATGAGGGAAGGCATGGTTAGGCTGTGCTAGCAGAAGACTCATGCACTGTTGTCAACAGTGAAGCACTGTATTCATAGAATCACAGAATCACAGACTGGTTTGGGTTGGAAGGGACCTTAAAGCTCATCCAGTTCCAACCCCCCTGCCATCAGCAGGGACACCTTCCACTAGACCAGGTTGCTCAAAGCGTCATCCAGCCTGACCTTCAACACTTCCAGGGAAGAGCAGCCACAGCTTCTCTGGCCAACCTGGGCCAGTGTCTCAACACCCTCACAGTAAAGAATTTCTTCCTCACATCTCATCTAAACTTACCCTCTTCCAGTTTAAAGCCATTTCCCCTTGTTCTATCACTACCTGCTCTTGTAAAAAGTCCCTCCCCAGATTTCTTGTAGCCCCTTCAGGTACTGGGAGGCCGCTATAAGATCTCCCCAGAGCCTTCTCTTCTTCAGGCTGAACAGCCCCAGCTCTCTCAGCCTGTCCTCATAGCAGAGGTGCTCCAGCCCCCAGATCAACCTCGTGGCCTCCTCTGGACTCATTCTAACAGGTCCATGTCTTTCTTGTGTTGGGGGCTCCAGAACTGGACATAGTACTCCAGGTGGAGCCTTATGAGAGCAGAGTAGAGGGGGAGTTCAGCCCATGCAAATATATATTGTCATGTAGGTCACAACTGATGTTCAGGTGATGGTGTGAGGGGGCCCTGGAGGGCAATGGTTATCTCCAGTTGAGGTACCACCAATCTACCCTCTGCTGAAAACCCCACTTACTTCCAGTTGACTTTACACTTTACCAACCAGATCTCACCCAGGATTTTTTCATTTAATCTGGATTTCCAGTGCAAAGCTGCATTCCCAACCTCTCCATTGTCACTGGGTCAATTAGCAGGTATTAAAATCACCAGAGGGGAAACCTAGTAACCTGCCTTAACAGGAGGTCAGGAGAGACTTTCTTGAGGGGTAGCCAGAAAGATCTGGCTGTGGCTGACAGGATTTTTGTCTCCTTCACAGCCATCACAGGGCACACCTGGTAGCTGGAGGACCAATTCCTTTAAGTATTATGGCTCAGATAGAGATCCAGCTTTAACTTGTCAAAACCCAGTGCAGCTGAAAGCTAAACCAACTGTTCCCTAGAGATCTGGTAGTAGATCTGGTAGTAGATCTGGTAGTATCTGGTAGTATCTGGTAGTAGATGGTTCCTTTGCAGTGCTTATAAATAAAATTGAGACTGTTTAATCCCACTTAGTCTGTGTAATCCTTCCCTTGAACATCCAAGGCAGTGAAACAGTTCCTGTATTCAGTCATGATTGGGCATTCAAAGGTTCTCAAGTTTGTTACCACAGGCTTACAAGTGCATAAGCCTTTAACTTCACATCACACTACACCAGTGAAACTGAAAAAGGTTTAACTGAGCCTTTTCTCCACTTCTTCCAGATTTCTTTAAACCAATGCATCTCAATATATAGGTGAAGCCAAAGATGTGCTGCAGCTGGCAAGAAAGCCAATGTCTGAATTTAGGCATTGACTGAGTTCCCATTGCTCCAGTATGAGTTAGTCAACTTCTGAAACTCAGCCATGCCAGACATTTGAGTTTAACCTGAAGGATGAGTGTTTTTGGGTAGTTTCCAGTTTTATGGGTTGCACAGCAACCTGGATCCCTAATAATAATCCTTAATAATCCTGGATCCTAAATAAACAGCATATTCTTGTGAGAATACTAATTAATTGCTAAAGTGATATTTCATGCTTCATCCATCCCCAAACTCACCCTGAAACAGGCAACAGAAAAAAAAATCAATTTTATTACAAGGAATACAACTCTGAGTCCTGAGGAGGTGGAAATACCAGCTATGTTGTACATCTGGCTCTGCTTTCAGGAGATGATTTAGGCAGCACTGTGACTAGTCCAAGATATTCTGCAGAGAGCAATGGGCTTGGACCCGGATAAATCTGCTCTGACTACTCTTTGTGTTGTGTTTGTTGGGAAAATTAAGAGACGAGAAAGCAGTGCTAAATAACTATGAATTAATAGAAAAACAGCAGCAGTAAAGAGCATCAGTGTAGTACAGCGAGGTTATTGGCAAAACAATTTTTCCACCACTTCTTGTGCACGTATGTGCAAACACAAATATACTACCAACATCAACGTTACTTAACTAGTGTATGTGTGAGTGTTTTTCTAGCATCAGTATTTCTGGGTGAATTACAAGGCTATGCTAGTAACAAACAAAAGCTTAAAAGTATTCTTCTGACTCTGATTTTGACTACTTTGAATGTGCTGCAAAACCAGCAATTCCTATTGGTATCAACAGGAGTAGTAATAATAATTTTTTGGAAAATCAGGTTAATTAGGAATAAAATTTTCCAAAAACCCTGAACAGGTTTATAGGAGAAGGAAAATCTTTTTTAACCCAACAGACATTAAAAAAAAAGCCAGGGAAGTTTTCACATTTGTGAACATTTCCTAACATCCTGGCCTCATAAGATATAATAACTCTTCCTGTAAACTTTGCCTCTTGCACTGAGGCCATCATGACCACAACAAAATTATTACAAAATTGACTTAGAGAATTTAAACATTTTATTTTTATGAGCATAAAATTAGGCTCCATTTTTTGACGAACATGACCATGTACATTCTTGCTTCAGGCATCCCTGATTTATAGTGATTGTGTATTGGGATTAAGCTGGCTTCAAGTCTTTGTTGCTCTTCTGCTTCTTACTATTTTATTTTATTTTTTTATGCCATTTTGTCCTGAAAAACCTTATATTCCAATGGCTTTTTTTCATTTTGTAGACATAAATCTGCTACCAATAAAATCAGTGAGACCTACATCACCGATGTATGAAGAAGTACAATAGAGCCATATTGTTTGGATGAAATATATCAAGCAAAGATTCTTCTTGTGATTTTAAAGACTGGACCATGACTCATTTTCTTTTATAGTTTATCTTGTCTCCTCACTAGCACAACTTATTTGCACTCTTCTACTTCTTAAATAAGGAGCAGACACCGTAATGTGTCACACGTTCTTCATATGAGGCCATTCCTTAATGAAGGGAGTGTTTAACTACAGCAATATTGCAAAAATAGTATTTGGCCTTTTGTAAATGAATGACAGAGAAAATTTCTGTATTTAACAGTTAAGAATAGCTCTGGTGGTCTGACACACTGGTATAACTTAGATGAGGAACAAAATATTCTAATTCCCTCTCCCTTTTTTGACCAAGAAGTCTCTATCTGCCCTTAAATGTAGTACTGTTTATTTTAATTTTTGTTATAGCCTGCTAATTACACCAAGTCCTACTCATGTATTGTTGGAGGAAGGTCAATTAGCAGTAGTGAAAATCAACCTGCTGAAACTCAGATTGCAATTAGACCAGATTGTAACATTTTTACAGTTGTAATAGATGCATTTTGTGTTCAAAGCTAGACATTTTAATTACATTATCTGGTTCTTTAGATAAACAGAAATAATTTTTAAGACATAAAAGACTCTCTAGTATAATTTCATTTTACCTTTCAACAGCACAGAGCCAAAACAAGCAGTTTACAAACAAGGAATTTAGATCATATTTTGTTCTTGCAGATTTAAAAAAAAAAAAAAAAAAAAAAGAAGAAAAAAGAAGGGGAGTGGATAGGGAGGGAAGAGGCAAAGCAAGTGGGAGCAGCTCACTACTCTAATAGTGCAATCTTTCATGGAAGGATTGCTGAAATAATCTTTGAGCAAATCTAGAAAGCAGATTATTTGTTGGTTTTACCCAGTAATTAGCAAGATCTATAATCAAGACAACAGATTCTTTTCTACTGGGGAATCTAAGAAACCAAATGCATCTATGTGTTTGTTAGCAGCATACAGTCAAGTAGTGTGCAACTGGCTTGCTTTATCATAGCAATGCTAGTAGTGCCTGATAAGAAAAGAAAGAAAGCTATCACTGTGTTAATAGCAAAGCTGATGAAAAAAATAAAGTAATATTTATCATGTAGGAATAGTAACTGTGTTGGACTATTGATTCAGTGTCTCACAATGTCATTAGCAATGGACACAACCAGACATGCTGAGCTATGCCTGGCATAGACAAATGGCTTGTGGTACTTCAACAGAGGTTCAGAATGAACTTATTTTTAATAATTGCACAATTTACTATTTGTAAATAATTTTTAGCTCTTTTTTAATATTCTTCTGGTAGACGGACCATGCTGGCATCTTGCATGTTTTGAGGTTGTTTATTGTTTGGCTTGTTGCTGATGGTTAGCAGAAGAGACACTTTCAGGTTCTGTTCAGGGAACCTCAGGGCTCTCTTTTAGGCAGTTCAGCCTAATGGAATTAAGCCTGACATGTTTCAACTCTATTTCTTTATAAAATAAATATAAGACAATGGTTAAGATTTCTAATAAAACTCTTGAACCATGTGAGGCTCAAACTTTCCCTGTTCCTTTACACATCTGTAAATAAAGACCATAAAAGAAGAGTACAACAGGATAAATCAACACGAATTTGAAATCCACTGCAGCGTATTAAACGGCGCAGTCTCACTGAAAGAAAGGGCGACCCCGCGGCTTCTTGCAGTTTGAAGCTAATTGTTTTCGTCAGGATGGGAACGTCTGGAAGTCCACTGCAGTGTCCCACCAGCAAGGCTTCAGTAACTGAGCCGGCTTGAGGAGAATGATCCCACTTTGTAGCGACACAGCGGGCTCAGACACCACCTATTCTGCTCTCCAAACTGTCATGCATAACAACTTCATTGTGCTAAATTGAACTTGAAAGCAACCAAAGGCTATGAGAAGGAGAGGCTATGAGAAAAGCGTGCTGTCAGCGCTGGCGAAGGCTGACCTGGAAAGTAGGCTCAGAGACAGGAGAATAAAAGACCAGAGCCCATGAACACAGCATATTGTTTCATTTTAAAGTATGATTCCCATACCAGCAAAAGTAGCAAATGTCATGTAAATTTATTTAAATAGATTCCGCCGCTTAAAAGTTTGCCAGCCGCTCTTATCCAACTTTCCCAGCTCTCTGATTCGTTACTTACAGTGGGAATATAATGACATATAGTCATCATTGTAACAGCTTCTTTGCAGGGGCACAATGATGATTAATAGCTAGCAGCAAATTTTCACATGGGCTCTGAAGCACTATAGCGTTAAGCAGTCAAACACTCCCAAATCCCCCTTTTCTGTTCCACTGAAAAGTCCTCTCCTTGTACCTTGCAGATATGAACAAAGCCTATCTTAATTCCAATCAGCTTTTCCTCATTCAAAGAAACTTTCTCTTTTTCATAATTGATTCATGTGCATTTTTTTTTCAGTCTTTCACTGAGCCTGAGACTTTTTTTTTATTTTTTTTTTTTTTTTTTTTTTTTGCTGGAGGAGGGAGGAAATTATTTCAGTAATAACTTGTTCTGCTTTGGTTTTCCCTCCAAAATATATTTCCAAGACATTTCTCAGCAAGTTGAGCTAATGCACATTAAAATAAACACAAAACTGAAAAAGAAGCCGTAACTTTCTCTGCATTAAAAGATTATTAACCATGAGCACTGAGGGACGAGCTCAGATAAAAAGCTCTAGTAACATAAGTCAAAGACCGGAGAGCAACAACAATAAGCTGCTTCTATTTATTGTATCAGTTTCCATTCCCATGAGAAACCTACAGCTGAAACTGGAAAGGATTCATTTTTCCATGCAGAATTAGTTCAAAGACAAGATAACATTGAATAGAAATATTTTATTGGAAATATTTAGAAATATTTTACTTTTGTTTTACTATTTATTCGCTGATGTGAATTTATTGGTTTTCCACAAATATTCTGTCCACACTGATAGAGAAAAAATAGTTTTAGAACTAATTCAGTCTTCCTTTCATCAGCTTCATTACGCTATAACTGCATTTTGAGGGAATTACGCCTGATTTACACCAGAATGAGCACAGGACAGATTAGCAGGATTCAGTTTTGATTTTTTTATTTGGGAAAACACTTTTAAAGAGAAAGAAAAATTTCAAACCAATATTAGAAACCCAAAATTTACAAAGGCTGTCAGTCTTTTTCACTTCTTTTATGGAGGAAATGGGTTACAATTCTATAGCTTAACGTATGCATCACATACACTGTTAATGTTTGGCCAGTAGGCTTTGCACGTTATTGGTGTGCCACTCATGAATTGCTGTACATTAGATTTGAGCTATACAATCCAGGAAAGTGTTTCCTTGACATTTGCATATTATATATAATGTAGACAAGAATGTATTTTGAAAGTAGCATAGTATCTAGGAATAAATACTGTTTGCTGAGATCACTTCATACAGTATGTGAGATGAGCAAGTAAATACATACATTATCAATCTTCTTCATGCACTTTAAGAGAACACTATTGGCAAATTATCCATAAATTCAGTAAGTTTATTCTCTAGAAGTAGCAAAAATTTTCATCTTAATTTTGTTCCCAGCATATTATATTGGAAAAAAAAAAAATCTGTGAACATTTTCAATTGTTTTTCATTTGTGGAAAATTTTCATTCCATTCATTTTGCTTCAGGGATGAAAGCTTCTAGTGAATCAAATAGCACGGCAGATTGGGTTTATGATTTTCACTGAAAATTTCTTAAGATTACTTAGGAAATAGCTTTGCATATCAAAATCTCTCAAGAGACCAAATTTCTACTCAAATTCTTTTTGTTGCAGCACTTCTCATGCAGGTTTGCTCTTTTCATATGTTTCAGAGATTTTTACCCTGATGTAACTTAACAGAATTACATATGATTTAATGCATGTGACTCAAGACTTGAATCAGGCTCAGAGGATTTTTGTCAAGTATTATTAATGTTCAGTGAAGTAAAGGCTGTGTTATAAAGTTGCAATTCTTTTGCTATATCAGTCTGTGAGATTCCTTCCACTTAATTGAAAGATATACTACATTCAAGAAAAAACTTACATTGTTTTCTACAAGCAATTTCACTTTTGACATTTAATTGAAATTTTTTGACATTTAATTGAAAGAGTTAAAATAATGGAAATTCTAATACATATCAGTGACTTGTATTGAATAAAGTTTGCATTAAGAGGGGCTATCATTGAAAATATTCCTGGAGAAGTGGAAACCTAAACCTGCATATGGATGATGGTGATCTGTTCAGCAGTTTATGGACCCCAGGTTCCTCAGATAGAGTCACAAATCTACCCAGTGTCCCTTTGAGCAGTGTTTTGTGTTTAGGACTCTGAATTTGCTGCAAAATAGGTAAAATCTTGTGTAGTCAGTGAACTCCCCATTGACTATGCACCTGAGAAGCCTTATGTGTGCTGGTTATTTCAGCAAATACATAGAATATACACACATACTCAATAGCCTCA
Organism: Antrostomus carolinensis; assembly: GCF_000700745.2. Lineage (NCBI taxonomy): Eukaryota > Metazoa > Chordata > Aves > Caprimulgiformes > Caprimulgidae > Antrostomus > Antrostomus carolinensis. The sequence continues at coordinate 9,458 of NW_010299715.1, read as the reverse complement.
GACAGCAGTACGCAAATAAGTGGTATGAGGGGTTAAAACCTCAGATGACTTACCCTTTTCAGGGTGTGTCAGCATGAACACATTCAACATGTCAAGAAGTTCATGCATCCTAATGTAATTTTTGTAGGACATTAGAATCCTGTCCTCCAAACAAACAGAAAATATTAGAGGCATCCAAACCAAAGGCATGGCCAAATATTCTTCATCCTTGCAGAAGTCTAGCTCTGAATCTCAGGCTCATATCTCCAGTGCACTTTACCCTCTATCTTCTTCTGCATTATGAGCTTCTAAGCCACAGAATTCAACCATCTTCCCCCACATTGAAGAATGTTCATTCCCTTTCCACCATCAATCCTGAGATATTTTGATACACACCAAATCTTTCTGTGGTTTCCCCAGCGCAGCCCTATTCCTACAACAACACATACCTGACCAGTACAGCAGTTGCATATTTTCAGGTCAAATCTAGGAAAATATTGAAGTACATATACTTGCTTTTAGTGGGGAAAAAGGGTTTAATTTTGTCATCTTTGCTCACTTTGAGTGATAACTTAAGACTGCAATGGAAAAGCTACTGCTGTAAGTTACCGTTTGGCAGGGATAGGGATCTTAATTTACTTCTTTGTGATTTTGGGAGGCAAAAAGTGTTCATTTTGTTTCTTTTCCCCTCTCATTTGCACTAAATATATTCCTTCCATCTTTTTACCTTCAGCCTTATGACATTTTTCTGCTACCTATTCTTCTCACCCCAGAACCTGTTCTCTCATATGATTCTTCTCTTTCCTCTGTGTTTGATTTGTTGGGGATTTTTTTTGTTTTGATTTGGTTTTTCTGGGGGGGGTGGGTGTTTGGTTTTTTATTTTTCCCCTGGAATCCAGAAAAAACCTAATTCTTGTTCCCTGTACAGCTACCTGGATTCTTGCACTGCCTTTTTCTACACCCCTTGAAACTCCTATTCTCTTGAGTTCCCGACCGTCAGAAGTCCATATCTCATTCCCTCTTTTGTTTTGGAGCAGGCTTCCAGTTCATTGCCTTTTTTTTTTGAGTTTGCAGACAGCAAACTTGTTTGTCCTCCACAGGCTTGTGTGTCCTCCATTTTCAGCAGTTTTTAGCCAAATTTTTTGAGGTCACAGTATTATGTAGCAGTGCCACACTCTCTTTGAATACCTCAGACCTGATGTACCTACTAAGGCAGTATAATTTTCCCTGGAAGTGTTCACATTGACAAGGAAGAAGGGTGTCTGAATAGTCCTTCAGCTCTTCCTATCTTAAATTAAATTTTTACATTCCAGACTTACTTATACAGTTGCACATTGCTGAGTTATTCTCTTTTATTATCCAGTTCCAGATTACTACTTGTTTCCTCTGTGGGCTGTCAACATTTGATGAACCTAGATTAAATATCTAGATTAAAATTGTGCCAGAGCTGGTGAACAAATACATTTAATTGTCTTGGGAAACAGGCCTGTAAATGTATTGACATTATATTTTGTGCTTAGTTTCAACTGCAACAGCCTCTGTTGAACAAAGAAGCTCAAAAACTGTGAAGAAAACCTATTTCAGTTCAAAGTCTACCCAAGTATCTAAAGTACAGCTTTTTACTTCTAAATCTCAGCTCTGAAAGTCATGAAAAAAAAAAAGTCTTGCTCAAGATTACCCTAGAATAAACCCTCCTCTGACATTTTCTGATTTTTGTTTTTGCCCTTCTTTCTGCATATTCTTTAGGTCATCAATAAGAGCAATAAATCATATGTATCATTAATATCACAGACATAGATAACCCATGACATCATGTTTCTTGAATTATTATTTTTGATCCCTTGTTGACAATTTCTCTTAACTACTCTGAAGGCAGACAGTTCTTTCGTTCAACTACTCCTGTTTTCTCTCACCTTTAACCTTCTACTTTCTGACTCTCATGGATCACCAGCCTTTGTATGCTTATCCAATAAAGGACCTTCTCTGAATGGAATCTCCTCCCAAGCATAATACAACTTATTCCTCCAAACTCTTAAAGCAAACATCCTTCTGCAAAGAAAAGGAGCACTTTGTACCCTTTAGGAAATAAGGAAGCCAACGTGTAATCCATTATGAGTAGAGTCAGCACATGTTGCCTCTTGCCCAAACATCATGCAAAACAAAGCTCTGTAAAGAATGGAGGAGGATGATGTGAGTAAACACTGAGGGGAACTATTGTGGCAGGAAACCTGTGTGTTTTGTGATGGTGGAGAAGAAGAGACTCAGAAAGTACATGGAGAAGCTATGGGTTATCACAGCTGATGATAGGAAGGAAGATAAAGCAGATGACTAAGGAGATATGGAAAAGAATCAGTAGGATTAGCATATAGAGGTGTCCTTCCTTCATTGACTCACAGGAGACAATCCATGAACATTTTCACATTGGAAAAGGATTTTAAACAGCCTCAAGAGAGACACTGGAAAATTGTAGCAGGTTCAGCAAAGGGACACTGAGGTGTTCTTGGGAACTTGACATATGGAGAAAGGTTGAAGGAATTGGATTTACTAGACCCGGGGAGAGCAAGACTCAGGGAATCAAAGCCATTTCGTATCTAAAAGGTTGTTATAGAGCAGAAGCTATCCTTGCTTCACAGTGGTACACAGTGACAGGACAAGAGGTAAGGGGCCCAAAGTGCTTGAGGGTAAATGATGTCTGGATATAAGAAAAACATCACTAAGAGCACTCTTAAGTACTGGAACAGTTTGCCTAGGGAAGTGGTAGAGTCTACCTTCCTGGAAATAGTCATATCTTGGCTTGACTGGGCCCAGGATAACCTAATCCAAGGCTCAGAAGGTTGGACCAGATGACCTCTAGAAGTTCCTTCCAATCTAGACTTCTCTATGATTCTGTGACTCTTACTAGAACGGACTATAGAAAAGGGTTAAAATCCTAGAATAAGGCTAATTTTAAAGGCTATGTTAAAAATTACCATACATTTAAAATAGCAAAATAAACTCATGCATTTTCAAACTAGTTTCATTTAACAAGGTTAAACTGAGAATTCTAAGAACATTGAGGGTTCCAGGCTGATGTGTTAGGTTCTTCAGACAGCCATTCTCCACTCTCACCCCAGATCTCCTGGCTTGTACATATCTCTCTCAATTTATCTGTCCCACCTGGCTATCTGTCAAGCATGAATAAGATACTGTGAGCTTCAGTTAATGTAAATAATTTACTTCAATGAAAACGTTTATTTCAAAAGCAAACAGACAACGTAATTTTGTAAAAACTTAATTTGAATTGCATTCCACCATGACTGGTCTCACTACACGTCTTTTCTTGTCTCTCCCTGTTGATTTTAAGTCCTCACACCTCCTTAATTTGTATTTCAAGTCCTCCGATCTCTCCTCTTGTTAGTTTTAATCATCAGACCAGCTAGCACTTCCATTTTGCTGCCTCTCATTTCCTATTCCTTATTTTATCATTTGTCCTGAAACAGATCATCAGTTCTCACATCTTACTACAGTGGTATGCTTTCAACCTCATCTCTACTTGGAACTGATCCTTCTCTGTGATTTTTCACACCAAATCCCTCCTCTCTGTTGACCTCCACCCCTAACTTGCCCCTTTTCCAAGACTTACAAGTTGGCAGTGTCTCTCATTTCTGCAGTGCATTCTGTTCTTTACTTCCGACAGTGTTCATTCCATTGGGATTATTTTTACAGCTGTGGTTTTTTATAATGTACACTCTTGATCTTTCTTTTCATCACTACTATTTGCCTCCTTTAAGACCACAAACACTACTTTATCTTCTAACTCTGAAGTCTCATGTTCTTACGTTCTTTTGCCACAGAATTAAGGAGGCCAGATACCAAGTGATTTCCCTTTTCTGCATATGTTTTCAAATGTTATATTTATTATATTTGTAAAATAACTATGCTTCTGTTCCCTGTTCAAGTGCTGATTTTACAGTCCTTTGTGCCTTTTCTGAAGTTTCATGTCTCTCTGTTCTCGACTGCACTGGAGGACTCAACAACGTCTCTCCCATTCCTTTTCCATCATGCCCAGTTGTGTTCATCCCCATTTCTACGCTCTTATCTCATTTCCTAACCCCTTTGCTCTATTTAAACCTGATGGTTTTGTGTCCTTTTCCTGCTCTCATCTTCACATGATGTGCTCTTGATGGACAAGAGGCAGGCCAGCAGTTGCTCAAGAAGGTGAACAGCACTTCAGGAGGACTATCTAAGCTGTTGATGGCAAGTTCTCATGCTCCTCTCCTGAAGAGGGTTCTCACTTTGGTACAGAGCACTTCAATGTTTGATCACCTGAACTCTCCCTGGGATGAACTACTCTTGTAGGTTGTTTATTTACTTAAGAAAAACTGAAGAAGAAAATAGGAAATAATTAAAGACATGGAAATGCTAATGGTCTGTCTGTTCTGGATGAGTCTTTATGTCTCCAACTCATTTCCTACTTCATTGAGTAGTGCTGGTTAACCCACCAGCACAGTGCCTCTTCCAAGGCCACATTTTTGAATAGCACTTCCTATTGCAGCTTTTCTTCAAGTTATCTTTGATCTCCTCAGCTGCAGCTAATGAAAATTTAGAATAAGGGATGAGGTGACCACAGCATATTCTTGGTTACAAACCATCCAGGAGTTCAAACAGCTTTTGGTATAAGTTAGATCAGCCTGAAGACATTCTCAGTGACTTTTCTGTGTCCCATGGGAACCACAGCACTTGGTCAAGATCAATAATTATATTTTTTTCCCTGCCTTATTTGCCTGGTCATGATCCCTCCCTAGCCAATCACTCATTTAAACAAGAAATGGCAAGTGGTAGTGTAGAGCATAGAGCCACTGTAGCCAGACTTGTGGGACATACCTTTCAGATTAATATTTTTTCTCAGTTATGAGCATATTATTATAAATGCAACTAATAAGAACATGGCTTCATTCTTTTGGAATGCCACCAGAGCAAAGGTGCACACATAACTCAGGTTTTCCATATAAATCTCAGCTTTTTCACATCAATCTACACTGGCAGGTGCTGAGGACAGAAAGTACATCTGTCAAAAAGTCATAGATCCAGTTCAGGAATCACCTGGGCATTAGGGCTTCCTCATGGATGGAAGAGGAGAAGGAACGCAAAAGGCTGGCCTCTGGCCTATCTGCCATCTTTCTCTTTGAGAAAGGAAGAAAGAATTGTGAAAAGTGAGGAAAGTGTAGGTGAAAAAATTGTTGTATTTATCCAGCCTGATGCAGTTGACAACATCCTTTCCGAGGGCAGGCTGGAACGAAAGCAGTCCTTGACTCACAAATCTTCAGTGGTCTGGCCATGAAGTATCACAAGGAATACCCCTGGAAAAGTGATTAAAGAAAGTTGGGTCACATCAATTATAAAATATAAATAAATGCACTACTAAAGAAAATAAGTAATATTACAGATCTCTGTACATGGATGAGGATAGCTTTGCCCCAAGGAAGAACTTGATTTGGGAGCTGGAGGTGCATGAAAACCTATTTTTCTACATTTGTGAATTTTTTGTTTGCTTACCTAGAACTGTCAGCATGCTTATTGACCTACAATGCATGAAAAAGAATCCTTTCTATTAACTGGTGTCAATAACAACAAAATTATAGCATACTGACATGGAAAATAGCATTAAAATGGGATTAAATTGGGCATGAGGGAAGGTGATTGTTTTTGTCTTCTCCTGTGGAAATTGCAGAATAAGTGCCTTTTTAATATGGACTAAAATGAAAAGCAGGGAGAGGGTCCAGTTAAATTAGAAAAATCAGATGAACTGCAACTTTTATTTTTCTGAGAAGCTGATGTGAACCTCTTTTTGAGCCAGACTGGCTGAAACAGTTAGAGAAATAAGAGAATTACCATGCAACAGCCATCATGTGACTAACCTCTACTGTTTGTCTCAATGAACCATCTATGAACTTGAAATACACAGAATGGTATGATAGAGGGATAAAACAAACATGTAGAAAAACAGACAGAGCAAAAAGCTTTTAAAGCACAAAAAAACCCCCTTGCACAAATCTGTTAAGTGCTTGTTCATGGGTATGATTCAAGATGCAGCAGTCTAAATTGGGATGGGGTTGGACTAAGCATTATAGAAGTGAAATGGAAGTGAAATAATGCCTGTAAAGTTTCTGTATTTATTTTGTGTCTATTTTCTGCTATTTTGGCTGTAGTCATGCCTGGGCCACCTTAGCTTCTTGATATGAAATACTTGTGCTCTGATGCAGAGATTTTAGTTGCTTGGTTTTTGGCAGCAAAAAAATCCAGGAAACAAATTCTGTGAAACACCAGGAATAATATAAAAATGGAGCATCACTGTCAAGCTATCAAAAAGAAATCAAACTTTCAATATGTAGGTAATAATATTACAATCTACAAAGGTGCTATAATATATTATATCCAAGACAGTGTGTTATAAACCCTCTATTTTTTCTGAACAAAGAATCTTTGAAAGACAACATTTCATCAGAAGTCTTGGTAAACTTACACCAATGAGCTTAATAAAACTGAACCCGATGCTGCTCTTAAATCTCATAAAATTGCCTGCATTTTGACATTTCCTGTATTGGTTCATGTTTCCCCATGGAAATATACCAAAGTAAAAAATAAAAAAATCTTGAAATCTTTTTCATTCTTTTGATAAGATATTTTCTTCAAATAATGTTTAACTTGCAATAACTCTTTGAGTAACACAGAACAGAGCATTTTTAACTTCTCTTCTTTCTGCATTCTCCAAGTAGTTGCTAAAATAAAAAGAAAGCAATTGAAGTATCCCCTACATGGTGGACAACTCGTTTTGCTGCAAGGTAATCTATACATGCCAGGGCAGACAGTGAGATCTCTATATCTTTTATAACAGAATTGCTTCAAGGTGAAGTTTTTAGTTACAAAATTTAAAAATTCATTTCCTTTTTGATGTAATATTAACCTTTTAAAAAGAAAACTGTTAATTTGATATTAATCACAGCTTTTGTATTTAGATACACTAACATTTCTCTAGTATGTGAAATACACAGAAACTACAAATATTTCTGTTCAAAACAACTTTTCATTGAACTTCATGTAAATAGACTAATCTTAGCAATTCTTATAATTTTATAAAACCTACAAGTTTTTTCTGCTTGTCACATTTCATATGAATAAAAAAGTCTTTAGATTAAAAATGTTATAAGTGAACATACACACAAAAAAGTAACTTATTTTCTCATCTTTTTGGTCATATTGCATTTTCAGATGATTGAGATTGGGTCCAATTCTCTCTTAAACTGAAAAAGAATTGGTACTCTGTCAAAAATAAAACTGGTATTTAATAGAAAAAAGATTTATCTTTAACAGTTAAAAATGTCTCAGGAGGATAACCTTGTTAATTATATGAAACATATTTATATTTGTTGCTGCTTCCTCTTCTTCTCCTCAGTTTGCATCCCGTTCTTTGTTTTTCCAAATGTTTACTGTTCTTCAGATTTTTATAAAGGGAAGCAGGGGAAGGCGATTAGACCATGTCTGTGTTGAGAACTACCTTCAATACTCTTTATTGTTAAGAAGGTAACCAGATGCTTAACTAAAATATTTGATCCTCTGTGTTTCAGTCAAAAGCTCCTTTTTAAATCACAGATAAAGCAAGGTCAGAGGAAAGGCACTGCCTTGCTTTATGAACTGAGGAAGTAATCTGGGTGTGTGTTGTGGAGATATCTAATGCCCCACATAGGAAAAAAACTAAATCAGGAGCTAGTATCTTTCACTGAAAGTTGGACCTTCTGAAATGCAATGCAAGGTAGAGCTCACAAATGGAGATTTTGTTTTGTAAGGGTGAAATTGCACTAGTCAGTTCAGTCCTAAGCCCTTATATATCCCCTTACCCCCCTTTACTTTGCATAGTATCACCACAGTCAAAGAGCAGAATTTTAAGAACTAAACATTGTTTACACAGGTTTACATGTGTACAGATTAGTTCTATGCTACTTTGTATGAACTATAACAGTCAAGATGTAATTAAAGAAGTCTTTAAAAAGAAGTCTTGTTGTATTATAGCAGAAAATCTGAAGGTACATGATACTAATGGTGTAGCAACAACTTAGTTTTTATGCTACTATAGAGGTATAATAGTTGTTTTGTTGTGTATTTGCTTTTATGTCTAATCTCCATTATAGAGTGTTATAAATACGGTGAAATAAATTAAGATTTTTTTTCTTACACATGTTTTTCAAGCAAAATAAGTTCACTTGTTATTCTAATTGTCCTGTCTGATACTGATAAAATTCCAAAGCATATATGCTAAATTGTATGTATCTTACACAATCACACAATCACCTATGTTAGGCAGTTACATGTCATATGTTCATATATTATTCTGTCTCCTCTTTGACCTGCCTTAAACCATTTGACTAGGATCCAAATCCCACCAAAACCAATGAAAATATTTTCACTTATTTCATCAAGTTTCAGATCTGATCCGTAGCAAACCTGTCTAGGGCATCATAAGCACAGAGTCTTCCTTCACCAACAGCATATTTAGTTTTTCTGGGGTTTTTTGGTTTTTTGTTTTATTTTTTTTTTTTTCCCCTGCTTGGAAGCTTAAACAGCTTTGCTGTTCTGCTTGCATAAGCTTCACAGATTGTGCAGCAGGGCAGCAGAACGAATGGTCAGACTCCTTTGACCCACACACTGTCAATCTCAACCTTCAGATGAGATCTACCGTCAGCACTGGAAAAGAGATATTCATAAAAGCATTTATCCTTATGTAATACCCAGCCAGAATCCTACCTAGAGGCAGGAGATGCTTCTTTCCTAGAAGGTCATGTTGCTTCTAGACAAGGAAACCTGAAAAGTTTCAGGTTGCCTACCCAAGTTTGTCTGGATGCTGCTGCTCTGAAGTTTCTGAAAGTTTCCTGAAGACCTTTGAGGACAACACAGATGTCATCAGTGAGCTCTAACTACAAGAAAAATGGGTCAGGAGGCTGCTGGAGCAGCAGACAGCAGTCACCTCTGCTTGCTTTGCTTGTGTCCATGTCCTGGAAAGCCAGGATGTCCACTCCTTCTGTGATGGAGGGTTTGGTCCTTGAGGACCATCAGTAATGGGTCTGAGGAGACAAAAATCACAGTCCCTCTTACTTTCCCTGAAGAGAAGCTCTCAGCTCTTCAGAGCCCTCTGATGAGCTCTGTCATGACTACACGCTCTCCTTTGATCTGCTCTGTCACTGAGTGATGAAGTTGAGTTTTGCCCAGATGACTGAGAGCCTTAGACCTAATTTTGTGTGTGAAAGAAGATGGGCAAGGAGACTGCTCTGTGGTCAGTCAGTCCTGGCTAGTTCTCACTTACAGCACTACCACAGCCAGACTCCCCTAAATCTGTGGGTCAGGACAGGCCACCAGGCAGAGGCAGTCTGGTCCTGTGGGCCTTTGTGATTAATTAATCACAGAATCACAGAATCACATTATCACAGAATGTCAGGGATTGGAAGGGA
>NW_010299714.1:702-1034 GCF_000700745.2 Antrostomus carolinensis | reverse complement strand
GGCAGCAACCGCCGATGCCGGTTCCTGGCGCTGGGGTTGGGAAGAGCCGGGAACCGCAAGGTGCAGCGGGCAGGGAGCTGGTGTGGGGAGTGGTGCCACCTCCATGGGGCAAGGTGACTGCTTGGTGGGGGGAGATGGGTGATTCTTCGTGTCCCCAAGGAAGGGCACTTCATGGGGACATTGCAGTCCACGTTGGCCATCCCTAGTCAAGGCACTGTGTCCCCTGGGGTGGGGACAGGAGGCATTTACAAGCTGCTCACAGCCCAGGTGGCCGTGGCGCGGAGGCAAGCTGGGGGCCGTGGCCTGGAACGGGACTGCTGGAGTACGCGTGG
>NW_010299714.1:282-659 GCF_000700745.2 Antrostomus carolinensis | reverse complement strand
TTTTTCCCCCCCCTGCCACATCTCACCTGCGCCCCGCGGCCGGCTGCTGGCGCTCCCAGCTCCGGTGTGCCGACAGCCTGCGTCCACCCTCCCCTTCCCAGGGGGGGTGATGGGGTGAACCCCCCCTATGACCCCGTGGGGACCTCAACCAGGGCGGGTGATGGTGACAACTGGCCAGCTTGGCGCAGTAATCCATCCCCGTGCAAAGGATGGGGACCTGCTCTGGCAGCGTCCCCGTGGTGTTTGCCGCCTGCGCCGTGGCCAGGGGCTTCCCAACCGGGTGGCATGTCCCAGAGTGTCCCAGTGAGTTTTGTGTGACACATAAAACTTCCTGGCGTATAAAACTGAGGGTTGCAAAACCATGAGCCGTGTTTGCC
>NW_010299714.1:0-210 GCF_000700745.2 Antrostomus carolinensis | reverse complement strand
GACAAAGCCACAAATGCATTCACTAGGAAAATTAAAAAATTAACAGGCATTGGCTCGCTCTAGATTAGTAAAGGCAGGGAGATAAAAGCGGCTCTTTATACCTTGTGAGAATTGCTGATAAGGGCATTTGTTCCTCTGGATTCTTGAAAAAGAAGGCAATAAAAATTTAAAATAGAATGGGAAAAGGGGAGAGAGAGAGAAAGGAGGGGG
>NW_010299713.1:0-7769 GCF_000700745.2 Antrostomus carolinensis | reverse complement strand
GCCTCTGGCATGTCAGCCACTCCTCCCAGCTATTACTTCCACAATACAAACCCAATGCAAAGTGAGTCTGATGCCGTCTAAAATGTGTAACTGACCGAATCTAGGGCAAGGTGACAAAGCACACAGTAAAGGGCAGTATGCATTTTCAAGCATGACTATTATTTTAATGCTGGTTTTACTCACTTTCAATAGCTTGCACTCCCGTGAATCTGTGAACGCGGGGAACATTTCTTCGTATTTCTCAAGCGCAAGCTGAAAGAGAGAAGACAACCTTTAGGCTCATTTCTCGCAATACTACTTGCTTTTTATTTCAATTTTTGCATTCCAATCCTAAAACAGCACAGAGAGCTTGGGAATGTGTTCACAGTAAATCCAGTCTGACGTTATGGCACCTCCAGCTTCAGTCTGTGCAACAGCCACGCAAATCCCTGTGCATGCAAGAATGCATCCCAGCCAGCAAGAGTAGATTAAGAGAGATGCAGAAAGTTTGGGATAACCACTCTGAGCCCACTGACCTTGGCGTTCAGCTCATCCACGATGAAGTGGCACAGAGCAGCTTTGAAGAAATACTCTTTTGCGCTATACTTGAGCAAAGGATTATCCATCGTGTTTGTTCCAACCTAGGCACAAAAAGATACTGAGCTGGGAAAGAAAACCGCATCAGTGAGAACTGAATTAAAAACAGGACAGCACTACAGGGCTGTCTGCGAATAAAAACCACAGATAAAATGCCAGGGTCTGTAGAAAAAGCTGTTGGAAATCCAGACAGGTTTGTAACTAATCCTAAGTGAAGTCACAAACTCGCAGGCAGCGGTGAGAGTGCACCCATGCAGCCCGTCCTCCCAGGGAGCTGCTGCACCAGTTCAGAGGTACCACACTGGTACCTCAGTATGTCCCATCTGATGCAGAAAGGGGAAAGAAAGTCAGCTCAGTTAAAACCTGCTCCAGTATTAACCCTCCAGAAGCACAAAAGCAGCGCTGCAAGTATTCCCAGGTAATTAATTACCTGGCACAAAGGCAGAGCAATCAGGTTTACAGATTTGGGGAGAAATTTTCTGCCAAACATATTTGTAAATACAATCAAAAGTGTAATTATACAGGTTTCCTTTCCCCTGCTTCCCCCAGCCTTTCTCTAGAAACAACAGAATTCAGGGGAAAAAAAAATGCCTTTGATAAGTTAAAGCAACTCTTAAGGCAAAGGAGCAAACCATGTCTCGTAAAGGCATAATCAGCCCTGAAATAAGTAAGATCAGGCACTTCTAGGCCATGGCAGTTTTGTGAGAGTGACACACTGACCCACTTTTCATTTTCAATCAGTGTTTGCCCCACAGGATGAAGCACACATCCTCACCTGCTCATAGATTTCTATCGCCTTCTGGTACTGCTCCAGCTGTGCGGCGTAGGCAGCCACCTTCAGCAGACACTTGTTGGCTGAGCTACAATCAATAGCGTTACAGTAAGTTACTGTGTCCTGGGGAAAAACAAATCCACGCCCTGGCACCTCCAAGCACTACCTGTACTACCAGCTGCAAATTAGGGAATTGTTGTTTTTACAGTCAAAATTAAAACAGATATAAAGGCACACTTTAGTGTGCGCTGCTTCTCCTTGTCAGTCAGTTTCAGAAACAGCCCCTGCTGGCACAGACATCCATCTTACCACACCACTGCAATCCAAAGCTCTTCTACCCAACCACACGTGCTTTTCTGAGGCAGAGATGCCACACAACCCGTGCAGCTGGAGTGGAAGTGAGAAGGCTGTACACAGGGCTATGGCTCACACGAGATCCCCAGCTGAGGGGTACCATGGGATTTACCAGAAAACCCCAGCAAGAGAATAGTGCCTTGTGCTCAGGTCCACCCCTCTGACATGAGGCTGTCTGGGAGCAGGCATTGAGAAGTATGGACTGGCTGCCCTGCAAAAGGAGAGGAGCTGTGTCCAGGGAGCAGCCTGAGCTCCAGCAGGCCAGGGCAAAGGTAGTTTCCCCTTGAGGACCTCTCCAGGTGAAGCATGCAGGCAGTCTGCAGTTACCTAAGCTCACTGGCACCCCAAGATTTCCCAGCAGGCTGCCAGGCTGCCCAGCAGACGCAGTCCCTGCTCTCCACGGCGCTGCACGAAAACCTTCAGCTCAGCACAGACCTGGCCTCAAGACACCGTTCAACCACTCCATGCTTTCTCTGCACCCAAAACAGTCAGGCCAAACCAGACAAGCCTGCATGCAGGACGAGAGCCTTAAACAGAATCTGTCTAAGCTGGACTTGGGCATCGCACCAAAGGACATTTTAGAAGAGGCCAGCGGACAAGGTGTGCAAGCATGTGGGTCACCCAGGACAAATGCCCACCTCCAGCCCTTCCCTGTTGTGACTCTTTCACAAAGACCACTTGCCTGTTAGACTCCTCTCCTTTGTAATAGTCTGCAGCCTGCTCGTAGTGTGCAATCGCCTGGGGACAGAAACATCGCACTTTAATGCCACTTCTGAAGCACAATTTTCGGTCAGATCAGTGCACAGCCTCTGCTTTCACCAAAGCTTTTCCGTTCTGTGCACAAAGGGAGCAGTGGCACAGCACACCACAGGGTTTCTGGTGGAGCGAAGGCACTGCCAGGCATCCCCTGCATGCTCAAATCATGAGGCTGCCCTTGGAAATTTGACCATGAACTTGTCAAGAGTCCCAAACTCCAGTGCAGATTTAATACAGGTGACACTACTCTGGAGGTAATGACTAAAAACACTTATAATCACAGTGCAACAAAGCTTCTGCCAGGTTTGCCACAATAAATTGCTTAACAGAACAGTCCTGACGTAGCAGGGCTTGATTTAAGTGGGGCTGCGGGTGGAGAGGCAACACTGAAGTCATTAACAGAGACAGACAGGATCCAATGAAGTTGGAGCTGAAGATGCAAACATTGTCTAGAAAATAATATCTAGAAACCACAAATTTTTGTTCTGCAAACTTTGAGCAGATTTGCAGCCAGTTGAGCTGCTGCAGGATTCCTGCTCGGGGTCCTTGGTTATGGGAACGAGAGAGGATTGGTGCTGAACTGTGAAATAAAAGTACTAGCAGCTTCCTTTGGGTGCCTCAGAAAAGAGAGATAAAACTGCCCTGCAAGTTTCCCAACGTGCTTTTCCAATGGGAAACACCACTTCAGTGGAGAAGGTTTCTCACCCAGGTGTTTCTGCCAGCCCTGCTGTGCTGTGGCTCAGCAGAGGGGCACGTGGAAGGGTCAGGGTTGCCCTGTGAGAGACCCCGGCTGGGAAAATCATCGCTCGCCCCGTTAACACTGATTTCAAGTTGCAGGTGACTTGCACCTACGTAGAGAACCTGGTCGGTGCCAGACGGGAGATGGGTTTTATTGGCCGTGCTGAGCTCGGCGCTGCTCTGGCCAGGGAAGGAAATGCAGCGGCTGGCCCACGACCCGCAGAGCCATTTTTTAGAGCAGCACCGGCAGCGCCCAGCATCCTTACCTTCTCAATGTCTACCAGCTCGGCCTCGTAGATCTCCGCAATGGTGATGTGGTGCTTGGCAGCGATCGTGAATCGCCCCTAGAGAAGGCAGAGGTTGGATGTGAGATGGGAGCTCCCCCCATGCCCAGCACACACGCAGCATTTACCAAGCTGCATCTCTTACAAACACATCGGTCCACGAGCTGCCAGTGCAGCTTCTTACCATGTCGGTGTAGATATCAATAGCTGCATTTAAGCAGTTGATGGCCTCTGCAGCATGAGTGTTCAGGAAAAACAACAAAGTCAGCCAGCATGTCACACTTCCCAGCCCAAGACCTCCCCCCACCTCCAAAAATCAGATCTCAGTAACACTACTCTTCATCAGACCACACACCAGCTTCTCAAGTAAGTATCTACTCACACATTTACATATACCTGGAATGACAGACGTAACATTTTCAAGCCCTAAGACCTACAGATGTAACATCCCCCACATTTTTGCACCTGCAGATCTAATCCCAATTCACCCAGTGCCAACACCCCCATCTCACCAAGAGCCTGCTGGTTTGCTCAGGCAGAAATTCCAATGCTGAAAGGTTAACAGTCAAAAAATAGGATGGGCAAAAATACAAATGACTTTTACCCTGGGTTTGTCAGGCTGCATCCTCAAAGAGAGCAAAATACAAAATACCAATCTCATAAACACGCAGGGGCTGCCATTTTCTAGGAAAATTGGGGGTTTTACAATTACAAAACAGCATTATCAGCCCTGAGCTAGTTTCTCCAGCCCCCTGGCACAGGAAAGCATGGGTAATGCTGCTGGGTTGGCTGGTGTGTTTCCAAACACTCAGCTAGGACAAGGAGAATCAGAGGTCTTCCAGAAAACCACAATCCTGCTCTTTACAACCAGATTTAAAGAATCCAGATCCTTTATCCTCACCCCATCAAAGGTCAGTCTGTTTTCCTCCCGCCTCTTCTCTGCCCCAGGAAAACCCCTGGGAATAGGGCTGGAGCTAAGGGCAGGGATCCCACTGTGATCCAGACCCAAGATCTGCTTTAAGTATTCCTTAAGAAGTGAGTATGTCTCCTAAGTCAAGCTAAACCAGGAGGGAAGCTGCCGAGGCACAGAGCTTCCCAACCAGTGCTCTGCAGCGTAAGCCAAAGTGCCAGAGATCACCTAGAGACGACACTCTACATGTTGCCGATCCACAGGGCAGAACAAGGCGATACTGACGAGCAAACATCATCTGAAAGCCTATTTTGGAGAAGCAGAAGTCCAGAAGGTATCATGGCTTTTGAGTAGTCTGCAACCCTGTGGAGTCTGTGACTACCAAAAGCCTCGGCACGCCCCCTCCTCTGCCTCTAAGCAGCTCTGCAAGAAGCAACCCCAGAATTTGCTGCCCTTACCTTGCGGGTCCGCTTTTTTGTAGGCGTTCCCCGCGTCCACGAAGCTGGTGGCCGAATCGTGTTTGCTCTGCAGCTGCATGTGCAGCTTGGCCGCCTGACAGAACGCGTTTCCTGCAGCTGGGAGAGAAGCGCACACCCACCCCATGTACCCCCCAACCGGGCAATGATCATCGCGAAACGGCAAAGCACACGTCGCTTCCCAGAACCCAGAGAGGTTTAGAGAGGCAACAACCCCAAATTGTTTGTGCCCAGGCCCTGCTTGTCTGCTGGGGTTTGAGCCCATCCCTACAGGGGGGCATCACAGAACAGTTTGGGTTGGAAGGGACCTTAAAGATCATCCAGTTCCAACCCCCCTGCCATCAGCAGGGACACCTTCCACTACACCAGGTTGCTCAAAGCCTCATCCCACCTGCACGCTCGCCCTTGGCAGTGTGTGTTCATCCTCGCTACTGGATGCACCCTGCAACTACTGGATCAGCAAGGGGGATCCCTTGGATCTCAATATCCATCGGCTTTGACATCCCACCCCAAGGTATCTCCTTGCTGAAGAGCAAACCCAGGGGAGTGCCCCTTTAGCAGGCTTCCCTGCAGACTCCCTAGCTTCCATTTAAAATGGTAAACTGCACCCCAGCTAATTTAACACCAGGAACATTCAAGTCACCCCACTTTGCCTACCCTCCCAATATTTAAATCATCGCAGGGCTGGGCAGAGCAGAGGAATTGCATCACCATAGGGACCATCCCCATGGAAACAGCCTGGGATGTAAAACTCCGCTGCAATAATTTGCAGGAAGATGCTGGAGCACTCGTGGGTCACCCCAGCATCAGCAACCCCTCCACAGCCCCCACAGCGGCGGGGGCTGGACTCACCACTCCAGTTTTTGGCGATCTTGAACATATTGGCAGCTCTGGTGTACATTTCACAGGCCTCCTCCACCTTGGTGTTGCCCCTGAAACGCAGCGAGAAAGCCCCTGATGCCATGGTGGAATGAAACACCAGCCCCAAAACAGGGGCCAAGAGATGAAATGGGGCTTGGGGTGTTGCAAGCCCCTGTGCTCAGGTGACATGGGCCCTCTGAGCTTGATGAGGCTGATCACCCTAATTTTAAAATGTAAGGTGAGCATCACTCTGCTCAGAGAGGGGAAACCTGAATCTGGGGGATGAGCAACCCCCTGCCCTCACCAGACTGTCTCCCACGGGATGGCAGCTCGTTACCAACGCACGGTGGAGGTGGGAGAAATTGGGTTGGCACCTAATGGGGTTCCCTGAGCCCCGCTGCGAACAGGCAGCAGGCGGAGCTGGCAGGCACCGGATAACCAAGCCCTTGCTAGAAATGGGAGGCTGAGTTTTCATTGCGTAAGGCAGGGACAGGAAAGCAGAATGAAACTCACTCCTGAAGTGGTAATTTAAGGTTTTGGCATGTTCCAAAAGTGTGGAGCCTGGAGCAACCCCCCCATCTGCTCTTTGACTCAGGTCCCTCGTTTTTGGGCAGGAGCAGCTGGTTCGTAAGAGTCTCATAAGACACTCAGCAAAAACACCCATAAAAAGCAAACTCTAGTACGTAACAAACTACTGCATCATTTAGGGAACATAAATAAAAAAATTAAGAGATCCTAGACAACTGGCTGCGAAAGAACAACTCAACACAAGTCTCACTGATGGGGTTCAGTAGCATAACTCAGCTCTCCAAACCAGAAGATTAACTTGAGAGTTAAATATTTTTGTTAATTAAATGAAGATTTCTTCACGGACTTAGTCCTGCAAGCTCGGTACTGCCCTCTGTAGCACACAGTCCTCCTGACTCCAGAAAAGGCTGGAGTGAAGGAGATGAAAACATTTATTATTGCCATTGTTTTTTCCCTTCCTTCTTCTGGCAGACAACCACATTTAATTTCTAAGCACAGGCAGGTTTTTTGGACGACTCTTTCCTACTCTTGAAAGCTGCCTTTTGCAGGAACTAAAGCCAAAGGAGTCAGCACGAGGTAACACTACACCCTGCAAGGCATCCAAAATGGGATAGTTTTCAGCCTTTCAGTCTCAAAAAACCATAAAAACCAAAAGCACTTGTGCAAGCTAATGGAGCTCTTCAGGAAAAGGCCTGGCCATCGATAACGCTTTTGGCTGGGCACTCAGCGGCCTCGGCACCCCTTTCACCAGGAGGATGCTGGGAATGAAGTCACCTACCACCTTTTCTTCCATTTTAAAAGCAATTTTTTTTTTGCATCTATTTTTAGCTCAAGAAAATGAAAAATTTGCCTCTCAAAATCTCTACCAGTTCACTCCAAGGATTTTCAGTAATTTGCCACCCGGATTACGCCCCTGGAGCACGTCCTGCCTGATTAATCTGCCGGAGGCTGGAAAGGAATTTATTTTTAAAACTTCTGCTTTTAAGGCTGTGGGCACTAGATTTTTCTAGGCTGTTATTTAGAAACATCAAGGCCTCTGTGGGAGCATCACTCTATAAATGCTCTTTCCTTAGAAATAATAATAAAAAAAAGGCCAAGATCTAGGTGGTAAAAACTGTTGGTTTTTCAGAACCCTTGCAGGCACAGCTCTTTCACCCCCAGAAATATCCACTTTTGCACAAAAAGATCCAGTAAAAAGGAAGCTCTGCCATTTTCTGGGGGTATGGCTCCCACCAGCGAGCCCACCCCTCCAGAGGGTCTCTGTGCTATGAGCCACGGGCTCAGTGCTGCAAGGGGATCACAGCTCTGCTGGGCAGAAAATCATCTGTAAAACCCTGAGCTTGGTACAAATCCCCCTCAGAGCTGCAAAAGGCCTCAAGGAGAACGGGGGGTTTCAGCCTCGCCCCAGCACCGTTCGCAGCAGCCTGATGAGAGCCCTGGGGTGCTGCTGTCCGGCGGGGTGAGGGTGCTCCCCGGGATAAGGGGAGAGGCCAGCCCCCCCCAGGGCGAACCCC